>NC_060968.1:3336642-3429142 GCF_910589235.1 Vespa crabro | reverse complement strand
TTTATAGACAATAACATTTCTATTTTTATTTTTAACAAATTTTCATTATTAAATTTTTTCTTACGATCATTCTTATCGAGCTTTTATGCTAAACAATATTATATCTTTCATTCATCTTCATTATTTACCTATTATTGTCACTATCAACACGTTTATTAATTAGTAATAATTAATCCTTCGCCGGCTTGTTTACTTTTCTTTTATTCTCTTATTTATCCAACTATCATTATCATCGAGCACTCATCGTTTATATCTTCGTTCTCGAAATAATCATCATAATTCATTCTTCTTCGTTCCATTTGATTTTATTAAAATTTTTTTTTCTTTTCTTTTTTTTTTCTTTTTTTTTTTTTTTTTGTCTTTGTCTCATTCTTTCACTAATATCTAAACGCATCTACTGTGCATTAAATAGTAATAACCGACTTCTCAAGAACAATTCTGAGGTAAAGTTCTCATCGCGTGTCTTACCAAGGATAGGAAATTGATCTAACCAGATTTGCTCGTACGCCTAATGCCTGACTCCTACCTTTGCTTTATTCGATTCACAAAACGATACTTTCTCGTGTAAGGAAACGAAGATATCATTTGTTCATTGGATATTATTATTTAAATATATATATATATATATATATATACACATTTAAATATTTTGTGAAAATTTGTATAATAATTATAAAAATAAATGGAAAAGAATATTGCGAAAAATTTGGATAATAAATCATTAAAAGTATTTAATATATAAAATTTATCGATAAACGTGTCGTTTTGATGCATATGCATGTTGATAATGTATGTATATTTGTGTCTATGTGTATGAGACAGAGGAGAAATATCGAGCGGTACAATAAATAGATAACAAATCTCGTATGAAGCTCAGCTCCTCTATCGACAACGAACTTCGTTGTATTGTAATATTAGACGTCAAACTGCATAGAACTTGTATAGAACGATGGAATTATTAAACGTTGTGCTATTGAATACGAGAGTAAAACGTACCTCAAGGGAAACGAAGATAAAGAGGAAAAGAGAGAGAGAGAGAGAGAGAGGGAGAAGGGGTGGCGGGGGAGAGAGAGGAAAGACAGTTATATATCATGAGCGAAATGATATCGAGCAAAGAAACATTTTGATGTGTAAATTATAAATCGTGGCGAGTCAAATGCATCGGATTTTTCCAAAAACGATCGCTTAACTAGCATGAATTTTTCAATAACTATCATAGATAATAAGTATATCTCTCTATTATAATTTAATTCCATTACTTCTATCGATTTTCTTTTTTTCTTTTTTTTTTTTCTTTTTTTTCTTTTTTTTTCTTTTTTTTTTTGACCAGAAGATCTGCAATAAAAATATAAAACGGACATAATGACAATGATAAATTTTGTTAAAAAAGTATAAAATTTATAATTGTTAAAATAAAATAAAATGTATATATATGTTAGGTTCAGCATAAAATGCGTATGTATATTTTGTGATCGATAAAAGCCGTGAATGTCGTAATAAAATTATAGGAAAAAAAAAAAAAAGGAAAAGAAGAAAGAAAGAAAAGAAGAAAGAAAAAAAAGAAAAGAAAAGAGAATATTGTATCATTTCAAAATGAAATTAATTAATGTCACAACCATCTTTCTTTCTTTTTTCTTCTTAACAGAATGAGGACGTTTTCTGTTTTTCAGTATAGAACTCTGTATGAGACCGGTAGTCTACGTATAGAACGCGACGAAAGTCAAAAAGAGAAAAATGGAATTGTTTGTCTGGAAAAAACAGTAACCTACAATTCTCTGAAGAAACTTCTTGGGGTCGTATGCAGCGAACGACGTAAACAGGGTGGACGAGAAACTGTAAATAAGATCATTCCTTTATTTGCGTCGCTTTGTTCATCGTAAAGGATGATTAACATGGACTAGGAATTTTCTATGAAAAACTATGAAAATCTAACTATTTACAATATCTTTATTCTTTCTCTTTTTTTATCAATTTTTTAAATAATAATAATAATAATAATTATTATTATTAATATATTTTATATAATATATAATAATTATATAATAATAATAATTATATAATATATAATTATTATTAATATATTATTATTATTATTATTATTATTATTATTATTATTATTATTTTAAGTAAGAGATAAAACGAGAATCTTCATTTATAAATAAGAATGATCATTAAACAACACTTTATTACTAATTTTTTTTTTCTTTTTTTTTTCATAAAAAAACAATGCAACGATTCATCTGTTACATAATTTTATTTATACGTCAATATTAATAACGAAGCAACCCTTCAGATATATGCAACCCTCCAGACATTGTCGATAATGTTACTTACAAGCGCCATCTATCAGTAAGCAACTTTTTTTTTATCCCATAGAGTATGCAACCGATGTCTGCATGTGTGTATAATGGAGTTGCATATGCACTCTGAGGGATAAAAATGTTGCTTACTGATAGATGGCGCTCGCAAGCAACATTATCGACGATGCCTGAAGTATTGCCTACCGTCAGGCGTATTAATTATTAAATTTTCTTAAAAGAATTATATATTTACTTTTTTACCAATTAACGACAAGAGAGACAGAGAGAAAGAGAGAGAGAGAGAGAGAGAGGGGGGAAAGCTAATTATTTCTAGGATCTATAATTATAAAGTTTGTTTGATCGGATGTAAAAAAGAAAAGTCAAATGAAAAGTTGAAAACTTTTATAAATGGAATCACGATAAAATTCAACCCTCCATTTCCTATTACTTTTCGATCTATCTATCTCTCGTTTTCTTTCTTTCTTTCTCTCTTTCTCTTTCTCTCTCCAGAATATTTTCTCATGGAAAACGATTTGTTTGTATCCCATAGCATACCTCTACTTTCCCGATGATACAAACTTCGTTGCAAAAACACTCGTGTGGTTTCACGGGGATACTATCACACTTCATGGCTTTGCAACCATTGTGCTATGGATGGAAGATAGATCGAGCGAGAATCCTTTTTCATTGTATTTGTCACGTTGAATATGTGAATACTATACATCTGTCTGTCCGTCTGTCTGTCTATCTATCTGTCTGTCTATCTGTCTCTGTTTGTGTGTGTATGTGTATGTGTATAGATACGTAGGTATCTATCTCTGTATATAATCCTTTATTCTGACGATCGTAAAGTACATTATTAATGTTCTACGTGACACGATAAGCCTCGCTATCACACGAACATATTTTTCTCAATTTAACATCATTCGCAATTCTCAATCTCCTTCTTTCTTACATGACTTTTAATTACTTTATATTTAAATGTTTCCAAATGATTTTCATTCGGTATTTTCATTAAAAAATTATACTAATCACTTTGTATAAAAAATTCTATTCGTTTGATCAATATTTTCAAGTTGTATCTTTTCATTTTCATTTCTTTTTCTTTATTTTCAATAAAATCATTTTTAAACGTTAATGAATTAATATGTCGAAAGTTGGGATTTCGAACGATCGATTGTTAAATAAATCTTTGAAGATGATGAAAAGTTAACGAGGACATAAAGAAAAAGTAAAAAAAGAAAAGCGCGCAAAAGATTTGATATTTGAGTTCGGTGGGCGTAACCACAGGACCTGCTCCGCTTGCTCAGAGTATCGACCCGTGAAAAGCAGCTTCCAGCGACCTCGCCCCTCTACCTTCCAACATTACCTTTACTATTCGACATTTTCCAGAACGTCGAAATTCGAATTCGTGTTCTGATCTTTCTTTGCCATAACACTTATTATCTTTTTGATTCCTCGAAAGAGAAAGAGAGAGAGAGAGAGAGAGAGAGAGAGTTATTCATGATTTTATATTTATGATCAGTTTCGAAGAAAAAAAAAAAAAGAAAGAAGAGAAAGAAAATTTATATGAAATAATGATATTTAAAAATTGCAATTTAATTTAATAAAAAGAAGAAAAAATAAACAAAAGCAAGAAGAGTTTATCGATTCCTTTTTTTTTTTAAATATTTCTACAAAGTATTATTTATCTACAAGCAATATTATCATTTGATCTAATGACAATGAGAGAATTATTCAATATAATTGATAGTTTAAAAATATTAATGACATATTATCAAATATAAAATTGCAGAAAGACGTTTGATCTGAGAATGATTGATACATGAACAAGATATCGTAGGACAGTAGTAAAGACACGTTATATAGTCAGTCCAAGCTTAACGTGAATTTTTCTCAAATCTTCCTCCCCCTTTCCCAAACCCTTTCTCACTATATGTCTTTCTCTCTTCAAACACGCGATAACGAAGATTTATTATCTGAACGTAAAGATACCGTAGACGTTTTTATCGTCATACAACGAGGTAAGGTTAATATAAAGGAAGTCAAAGAAAAAAAAAGTGAAAGAATAAAAAAAAAAAAAAAAAGAAGAGAAAGAATAAAAGAAAAAAGGAAAGAAGAGAAAGAATAAAAAAAAAAAGAAAAGAAAAGAAGAAACGCACGAAAGATACGTAAGGAAGGAAGGAAGGTAGATTAGGTCAGGCTAGAGAAATGTTTGATTTGAGTAAATGTTAATCTTTTCCCAAGGTCACGTGATCGGAGCAAAAAAATTTATATAACAAGTATATAACAATAATGGATCTTTGGGGAATTTTCTCAATGGAAAAAAGCTATCAGTACTAATTAGTATGAATGATTCTCTGATGAAATTAGAACAACGTTAAAATATTAAAAAATTTATATATATATGTATATATATATAAAAATAATATTTTAATGTTAAACTTCAAAGGAAGTTTACGGAATTAACTTTAAATTTATTATTATTATTATTATTATTATTGTTGTTGTTGTTGTTGTTGTTGTTGTTGTTGTTGTTGTTGTTGTTGTTGTTGTTATTGTTGTTGTTGTTGTTGTTGTTGTTATTGTTATTATTATCATTACGATTTTTAACAAAATGTTTGGTTAGAAATAAAGTGGGGAAAAAAGATTCAAAAGAGAGGTATCTACCTATCGAGATTTATTATGCGGGGGAAGATAATAAAAAAGGAAAAAAAATCACACACACACACACACACAAAACAGGGGGTGAGAAGGTGTATATACATCATCAGATAAAAAAAAAGAAAAAAGAAGGAAAAAAGACAGAAAAAAGAAGAAAAAAAATTGTATAACGAGTCTTCCCGAGCTTTCCCAGGAGGATTAAACGACTTCTTCGGCGATGAAGGGAGTAAGGGGATAATAGTAATGTCGGGGTAAGCGAAGAGGGTGGGGGAGATGAGGATGAAAATACATAATGACGATTCCCAAGTGTGATAAAAGATCGTCTGCAACTGGGTCAAGAGTACGCATTTCTTCGGTTCTTTTCGACACGTGACGGAGATAACGACGATGATCGATTCACTTCAGCAAAATCAAAAATTTCCTTTTCCCTTTTTTCTCTCTCTGCGTTTTCTCTTTTTCTTTTTTTCTTGTTTCTTTTTTTTTCTTTTTTTTCTTTTTTCTTTTTTTTTTTTTTTTTTTTGGCCCACCTTTTTATCAAACATCATTGTCGCAACCTCGACTAATACAACCAATTCGATAGTTAATTTTGCGTTCTCTTATTTTTTATTTGCTTATATTTCTTTACTATTTTCTCTTTTCTATTTTCTATTTACTATTTTCTATTTACGAAAGACCGATTCCGATAATTTGCTCGATTCGCTTTAATTACCACGATTATCTCGCAACTAGTTGGAAATTATTGGTCGTAAGGGTGAGTTATAAGGGTCCCGAAGAATAGTGGTGGTAATTCGTTGCAGACGTCATGAGTGTTTCGAAGAATAAGAAGAGAACTAAAAGGAGATATTAAATAGAGAAAAGATAAGAAACATTTTTCTAATCTTCGTAATTTCTTTCGTTTCAGTAATTTAAAAATAATTTTATATATATATATATATATATATATATATATATATATATATATAAATAATTAAATGTGTAGAAAATGAATGAATACTCGATAAAATTTTCTGATACGTAATATATGCTTCAATTTTAATTAAAAAAGAAATATATATATAAAATCTCTCTCTCTGTCTCTCTCTCTGTCTCTCTCTCTCTCTCTCTCTCTGTCTCTCTCTTTTTCTCTTTCTCTCTCTCTCTCTTTCCCTATTGGTGATTAATTTTAGTGACAAATCATGCAAGAATAATACCTGCTAATTCTCCAATCCAATGATATTCGATTTCCAATTAATTGACCAATTAACGAACGAGTTTATTCATACGTTAATTTATTTATCTTTGATAAAGAAAATCGTATGGGAAAAGAAAGAGAGAGAGAGAGAGGGAGAGAGAGAGGGAGAGAGAGAGAGAGAGAGATGTTTCAATTTCCTAAGGGGTGATAATATTAGATATTAATTGATTTAGAAAATTATTATAATCCCTTTTATCCCTTCGATCTCTTGTATCTTCTTGTCTTTGTCTTTAGCTTTATTAACAAAGAACTTTTTTCTTTTTTATATTTTTAGGAATTCAACGTCGCCAAGGAACAACATACTATACAACCATCACCCGTAATGGTCGAATCAGGTATCCATTTTTTATTTTTAACTAGTATTTAAATGATGAGAAATTTCTTTTTTTTTTTTTTTTTTTTTTTTTTTTTTTTTTTTTTTTTCATCAAATGCTTCTGTCATACATATACGATTCTAATTTTATTACAATTATTTCGAATAAACAATTCTTTCTAAATAATATTAAAGTTTATATCAAACATTTACCATAATCATTTTGATTATTTTCAAGAATTCATTTTTATTACAAATAAATTTTTTTATATAGTAAGTAACCTTGGTCAAGCGTAAAAAAAGAAGAAGATATTTGTTTTTATTTTTTCGTCTCCTTGTTTTTCCCTATCTTTATTCTTTTTTTTTTTTAATTTCTCTCTCTCTCTCTCTCTCTCTCTCTCTCTCTCTTTTCGTCCTTCCCACGCGATAACTATGTCCCCGAAGTTTTACGCTCTCTCGATTATCTTTCATATTTAGATTTTTACGAGCTCACGGTGCGCCACTTGGCACTGTTTACGAGCGTTATGTTTCATATCCCCGTTATAAAAAGTGTGCACCACGTTGCAGGCAATTTTTATGCACTGTAAAAAAAGGGGTAGGTCGTTTCTAAGGAAAATAACGACGTAAAAAATATGCATTTGTACGTGTAAATTCTTTATCAAACGTATTCTCTTCCCTGACCTGTAACATTTTGAAATATTTTTTTTTAGAGAAATATATATATATATATATGTGTGTGTGTATGTATGTATGTATATATAAGACGATTAAAAATATATTTTTAAATTTTTTATTTTATATTTATTAAAAGAAAAAAATAAATAAATCGGATACGAAGAGATCGATAAAAATAAATGAGTTTGAAACCTCCTAGTTTGACGGTAAAATTTTATTAGATGTATTTTATATATTTGCAAATATATTTCATTCATTTATCGTATATACATGTGTGTATGTGTATATATATATATATATATTAATATTTTTCGATTTGTTTGTTGCCATTAAATTGAAAGAACGACTAGTCCATTTTAACTTTCCATCAATAAAATTTATTAATCGTATTCGCATTTGCGTGTTGAAACTTATAACGATTGAAATTCACGAAAATATTATAAAATAATTAGGGGAAAACAGAAAAATAAAAATAAATAATTAAAAATGAAAAAGATCAAACGATTTATGATATAAATCTTAATCAAGGAAAGAGATGAAAATCGATAAAATATATGATCAATCATAAGAATGAGATAAGAAAAGTATAGCGAAAGAATTTTTATTTATCAATGAATTAAATAATAATAATAATTAAAGGAAAGAAAGAATGAAGAAAAACTAAGTCGCAAATTAATAAAAATTTTTCCATTTCTACTTTCTATGTAAGAGTTATACGACGTAACTATTTTATACAATTTGTTTTTTTTTTTTTTTGGCCTTTAAAAGATATTTAATGTGAAATTTTGACAATCAAATTCAAACAACATAAATTTTCGAACGACGTTTTTATTAAAGCATTTTTTTTTCTTTTTTTATTACTATTTGATTTATCTCCTCTCACTTGTACATTGGTTTTTATATGAATTTATCGTAAATCATTCTAATAATCAGAAAATAACATTTTTTCTACGTTTTTTTTTTCTTCCTTTTTCTGTTTTCTAATAAAAATTTCTAATCATATATTTTTCACATCATTATATCGATCGGTATGATTATAAATCGATTGGAAAGATAAAAAAATTCGAATAATTATATTTTAGGAGGATTACCCCATCAAAGTCGTAGTTATCCGTGTGGTAGTGGGGGAAGTGGAAGTGGACGAGCCCATGGAAGAAATTCATCTGTCAGCTCGCAAAGTTCTCAAGAAGGTGCCTCAGGTCCTTCCCCTCATCGTGGTTCTTCCCCTCAAATCAAAGCGTTCGGACCCGATGGACGTCATCATCAGCAACAACATCATCACCATCATCATCATCATCATCATCATCATGATCCTTTACACGCCGCTTCTTCATATCCACCTAGCAGAAGTTCAAGGTTAATTCATTAAATTCCTTTTTATTTCTAATCGAGCTATTAGAAATTAAATTTTACTTTTCATTTTCATTGAAAGCTCGTTCTAGAAATATAATCAATTTTTCTTTTCAAGTAATTTGATTTGATATGAAAAATATAATTTTGGGTTTAATACAGGGTAAGCCAAGGAAAGTTCTTAAAACTGACATTGAACGTAGATCATCTCTTTTTGCAAGACTTTTTAGGCTCATTTTTTTTCTTTTTTTTTTTTTTTTTTTTTTTTTTTTTTCAAATTGTAAAAAAGCTCTTAAGATGGTAATTTTACAATCTATAAACCATAATGATCAATAGGCAACGCTTTATTATTAATTATTTTCTATAAAAAAAATTATTAATTCATTTACTTTGATAATTAATTTATTTATTTATAAATGTCAATAATGAAACCTAGAGAATATAGAGTATGCAATCAATGAGTACAGTTACGTATGACGGTGTTGCATACTCTATGGGGTTTAAAAAAGTTTCTTACTGATAGATGGCGCCCGCAAAGAACATTATCAACAATGCTTGGAGGATTGCCTATATCATAGGGGATATTTAATTATTAAAATTTAAATTCTCTTAAAAGAATTTTTATTTACTTTTACCAATTAATGAAGAAAAATAAAAAAAACAAAACAAAACAAAAAATAATCTCTATAGTCCATCATTAAAACTTGTTCGATCTAATGTAAAGGAGAAAAATCGAATAAATAATTGACAAGTTTTATATACATATTGGCACATCCTATAATATAATTGAATAGAAATTGTGATTAGAATTATTCAATTAGAGAATAATTAATAATATTTGAGTTTGTTAAGATATTGTAATAAAAATATACGATTATGCGAAATGATTTAAATAGATTTTATTGAAGTTCGAAGTGGAACTAAGATGGAGCGCCTTTTCATTCTTCTCCTTCGAGGTCATTTAATATCACTGATGGACGGTAGATATTCAATCTCGGTTGGTGCATTAGATGTCCGGCAAGATATAATGAGTCGCGTGGGTGTGTCTATTAGGCTAGGACTTGCTGTTAAACACGAACGACCGAACAGGGAAATAGCTACTCCAGCTGGCATTAAACTTTTTGATGGCGATACACGATAAGAATGATGATTGGCCGATCCAATTTCAGATAACGTAAAACGTGCTAACCCCATTTTACTTTTACATATATATATTTATATATATATATGTATATATATATATATATTTATGTATTTATGCATATAATCTATTTATTTATATATCCACTTGCGAAATGAATATTCATTCGTCTATATAGACTGGGCCAAAAAATCTTACGCGATTTTAAAAAACAATTACTCTTTTTCAAGACATTTTTCAAGTTAATATAGAAGTTTTTAAGTAGTAATCGATTTTTTTAATATCATCGAGAAACTTTTGTCCACCTTAAGGGGGTCCACCCTTTATATTAGGACTTAAGTAACTCCTCTGTTTTTTCTTTAAAAAAAAAAAAAAAACAAAACAAAAAAAAAACAAAAAAAAACCATTCTTGTTTATTAAGCTTATTTAAGTTAACTAGAAAAAAAAAAAAAACAAAAAAAAAACTTTAAAAAACGTAAGTAGATTAATCCTTTAAGTATAGTTTCTGCTTCTATCGAGAAAACTTTTATTGCGGTGAAAATATTATAATATAAGAAAAAAGAAAAATAAAAAAAAAAAAAAATAGGAAAAAAGAAGAACAAGTATTTAAAATGTAAATAATAAATTATTACCTTTGGAGTATATTAGTTATATGCGAGATATTTGTTAACTTTCGAAACTCGATTACGAACAATGCTTTTGTGATCCTATTGTTCATGAAGTTCAAAGAGTAGAGTATAGAGAGATGAAAGGTGTAGAATTTTGTTAGACAAATTATCATGCACAAAATGTTGGTTTAAATTTCAAAATAATTAAATTGAGAAAATTTTGTTGAAGGAAATCATTGTTGCTTTCTTTTTTTTTTCTTCTTTTTCCTTTATATATAATATTATAATTATACGCATATATATTTTCAATATATCATCATATACGGTATTTACTTTGAATATTATCAGAACGTTTGTTTTATATCTGAGAAATATCAATTTGCAAAGAATTACGATTCCTTTTTCCTTTTTCTTTTTTTACTTTTTTATTTCTCTCCTTTAACAATTGTTTTAAACAAACAATTTGCTTTTCCAATAGATCGCCATCACCAGCAAGAACAGCATCACTGGATGCAAGATGTGGAAGTCCCGCGAGTTATTCCGGAAGTCTACACAGCGGAAATGCTTCACCCTCACAAAGTTCTCTATCGTCATTAGCAACAGGCGTTAGTTCGTCTTGCGGATGTCCTTCGATTAGTGGCATCCAAGGAACGCCAAGAGCTAGTCGTTGTCTTTCACCACTTCTCATTCCTCCTCCGCGTGCTTCTATTAGGTAAATACAAGATAAAATAAATATTAGAAATATCTTCAATTCGACGTTAAATTAATTAAAATTAATCTAAATATAATTAATAATTTTAATTATAATAGCGATGGTGGTCCAGCACCACCAGCATCACCTTTAGGTTCGCTTCAACCAGATCTTTATCAAAGAAGAGATGGTCCAGTATTTTTAAGCGCTCGAAGGTAAGACAAATATAAATTAATGTAATAACATTAACATGTACATACACGTACATATCAATGATCGTAATGTTTTATTACGATAAATAATTCCAACAAGAGAACGAGAGAGAAAGAAAGAGAGAAATAAAGAGGGTATACATGTTTGTTCCTATAATATAGAGAGTAATTGGATCATCAGGAAATGGTCAATTTATTTAAGCGATATTCAAACAGTGTGGGAGATCAAATCACCGATTAAATGGCGTACACGTTAAAGCAGTACAATTTAACTACTGTCGTAGAAGCTGATTACTATTTAATGCCTAACTAGTACGTGTAGATAATCTTGTACGATGTATCGGCACAAAGAGAATTAAACAAAAAAAGAAAAAAAAAAAAGAAAGAATTGATTAAAAAAACAAAAGCTTTTTTTGTAATAATATATTATTACAAAAAAATATATATATGTATGTATGTGTGTGTGTGTGTGTGTGTGTGTGTGTGTGTGTGTGAAAAATCTCTTTTTTTTTTTTTTTGTAGAACCGGTAGAAGCCTCGGCCGATTGCATTTACGTTTGAAGTATGATTTCGATCGATCCGATCTCCACGTTCATCTAATCGAAGCACATGATCTAGCTGGCAGCGATCAAGGTGGTTTCAACGATCCTTATGTGAAACTAACACTCAGTCCTGAAGTTGATACACGCAAGAGGCAAACGCCGATTCATAGAAATGATCCTAATCCTTTTTTCGATCAACACTTTAAATTTCCGGTCAGTTATGAAGAATTACAGGACAAGACGTTGGTTCTACAGGTCATCAACTTTGTTATTTTCTATTTAATTTTTCTATCTAATCAATGCTATATTCTAATATTTTTGTAATATAAAAAATATTTAATTTAATTTTAATCGGAACCTAATTAAAAGACCGACACAGTCTTTTTTATTTTTTAAATTATAGGTATTCGATTACGATCGTTTCTCAAGAAACGACATTGTAGGATCAGTTAGGGTCGCGATGGACAGTTTAGAATTACCTTCTACTTCATCTTCCATCGAAGTTTGGGGCGAAATTGAACGTGAGAAAAAACCACCAGAGGAGATTCAAGAGGTTCTTCTTTCGCTTTCTTATTTACCCAGTGCCGAAAGACTCACTGTGGTTATACTCAAAGCAAGAAATTTATTCCCATCGCAGGTAATTAATTGCGTTCATAAAGAAAATTAATTGATATAATTAATTTAGAAAAAAAAAAAAATATATGTGACGCCTGGACATAGGCAATATTTCATTGCCTGTGAACGCCATCTATCAATAAGCAACCTCTTTTTTTATCCCGTAGAGTATGTAACCGATATTTACAAATTATGTATGACGGTGTTGCATACTGTGAGGGATGAGAAAAAATTTCTATATATAGCATTCGCCATTAATATAATCGACAATGTCCGCATGGTTGCATGTTTGCAGGCGGGACAATTACAATTATTAATTACATAAATAATTATAGGAAAAAGAAAAAGAGAATCTGTTAACTTTTTAAGATACATTAATTTTTCTCCTATTTCTGACTGATAAATAAAACTTTGACATTTGACATTGAAAAGAAAAAAAATTATATTTAGGAAAAGGAAACATTGGATCCATTCGTAAAGGTCAGTCTACTTTGCGGTGATAAAAGAGTAAAGAAGAAAAAGAAAACTGCTGTGAGAAAGGCAACGACGAGTCCTGTATGGAACGAAGCAATGACCTTCAATGTTCCTGCGACTTCTCTCGCAACATCCGCGATCGAGGTATGTAATGTCGTTTCTTAAAAATTTAATAATGATTTTCCTTCAAAAAAAAAAAAAAAAAATGGAGGAGAAAGAAAAAAAAAAGGAAAGAGTAACATCATTTCAAAAAAATTGCAGAATATTCTATTAAATATATAAGAATACACACGTTTTTCTTCTGTAAATTCGACAATAAAAAATTTAATTTTCTTTTCATAAAAGGTATGCGTCTTAGATTCAAGCAGCGAACTCATCGGTGGAAATGCTATAGTTGGCTCTTGTATAGTTGGACCAGCTACAGTATCATCAAGATCAGGATCAGAAAGTAGTACCAATCAGACTCGTGAACATTGGCATCATATGACTCAGTCGCCAAGAAAGACCATTGCCATGTGGCATACATTGCATTAGTTTTTTTCATTAGACTCTTAAACGTCATCGTTGAATATTTATCAAAGAATTTCCAATTGGGGAAATATCTCTTATAGAAGAATCCAAAAAGATATAATTCCGATATCCTTAAAGGAAGAAAGAATGAGAGAAAAAAAAAAAGAAAAAAAGAAAGGAAAAAGAAAAAGAAAAGAAAAAATGAAAAAATAAGAAGAGATCTAATTCAATTAATTTCGTATTAACTTTAGAAATTATTTAAAAGATTAATTGATCAAGATCTGATATTGATAAATGAAAGGAACGTGTTTTATCATATTAGCAAGGTTCGATACCAAACTATCAGGTACCATAATCAATAATTCGATCAACAAAGGAAAATATGTATCTCCTCCTCTTCTCCATACTCGTAATCTCTAATCTAAATAATCCCTTGTTCACTTTTGTGATAGCCTTAGGGAATATCGTTGAATAACGATATAAAACATAAAAACTAAGTAGTGTTATTATACATGTAAAACTAAAATAAAAAGGAAAAAGAAGAAGAAGAAGAAAAAAGAAAGAAAGAAAAAAAAAAAGAAAAGAAAAAGTTAAAAAAAAGTAAGAAAAGAAAAGGATTCGAAATTAATGTTATTGAAAATCCATTATCTCTCTGAATTATATTATTATCACGTTTATGTTACGTTCAATTTTAAAAAATATATATTATATAATATTATATATTTTATTGTATATGTATTATATTATAGCAGATTTATTATCAACCGTGAACTTATGAAAATTGAGATTTTTTAAATCTTGATCATTTAAATATAAGAACATATTCGTGTAATTAATGAAAATGTATCTGCTACAATTTAAATGGATTGAAGGTCCCGTTTTGTTATTAATATATTTCAATTAATTTAATATATTAAGATATATGTATATTATTAAGTTATGAAAATATCTTCGTAAGAAAAAAAAAAAAAAAAAAAAAAAAAAAAAGATAAAAAGAAAGAAAAGAGAGATAAAAAAAAACCATGTACCATTTTACTACGAACGTAAGTAAATCGTACAAACTAAAGTTTTAAGATAAAAATCATTTTAAGCTAAAAACGCATTTCAATGAAAACATTTAGTATTTCTAATAAAACGTCCGACAAGAAAGTCCGATATTACTTTTCATCGCATGTGTATTTAATTCAAAATAAATAAATAAAAAAAAAATAAATAAATAAATAAATAAATAAATAAATAAATAAATAAATGAAAAACAGAAT
Organism: Vespa crabro; assembly: GCF_910589235.1. NCBI lineage: Eukaryota > Metazoa > Arthropoda > Insecta > Hymenoptera > Vespidae > Vespa > Vespa crabro. The sequence goes on along the minus strand of NC_060968.1, from coordinate 3,414,555 downwards.
AAAAAAAATAAACATAATTACAGGAGACTTAAACCGACTTAATTAGGCCTAAGCCTTCTTAAATGTGCAAAAAGTGTGGCCTCCAAAGAATATTAATAAAATAACAAGAAGGAAGGAGAAAGGAATTATAACAAAACAAAACAAAAAAGAATAAAAAACAATTAAAAAAAAAAAAAAAGAAAAAAGAAAGGAATTACAACAAAAAATATTCACGCACGGAAAAGACACGGCTTGTTATCGAATTCGAAGGCCTAAAAAAATATATGTCTCTCGTGTAAATGTATCTATTATTATATATAATAATAATAATTATTATTATTGTTATTATTATTATTATTATTATTATTATTATTATTATTATTATTATTATTATTATTATTATTATTATTATTATTATTATTATTATTACTATTATTAATTATTATTAAATTATAAACTATTAAACTATTAACTGTTCGCTATAATATTATTATATATATATATATATATATATATATGAATTAATATGTAATATATATATATATATGAATTAATATGTAATATATATATAATATACATATATATCGGAAGTCGTTATTGTTAATAATCGTACAATTATCGAAGCAAAGCAACAAAAAAATGCATAAACTGTAATGTGTAGCACGAGACTAATTCATATTCATGTCGTCGGAATATTTAAAGGAAGATGATCTAGATACCATCTCAATAAAAAAAAAAAAAAAAAAAAAAAAAAGAAAAAAAATAATAATAAAAATAGAAAAAAAAGGACAAAAAAAACAAAAATTTATTGATTTAACATATTGATATTACGATGTGTAATAAAGAAAATGGAAGATTTAAAGAAAATTATTGGAAGGATTATACATATATATATATACATATGTCTTATCTCGTTGCATGAATTTTCTGACCAAACTGTCATATCATAAAAAAAAAGATATTTTCAAATCCAAAAAAAAAAAAAAACACATAAATATTATTATTATAACTTAAGAGGATTCGAGTGTGAATCTTTTAATCGTTTGACTGAAAAAGGTCACGAATGCGACTAATGAGATCATTATAAAATAATGAAAAAAAAAAAAAAAAAGAAAAGAAAAGAAGAAAAAAAAAAGTAAAATGAAAACAAGAGAAAAGAAAAAGAAGAAGAATTAAATTACATAATCGTTATCATCCATATTATAAAAATGGGTATAATATATATAAGTAAATATATATATATATTTATATATATATATATATATATATATATATGTGTGTGTGTGTGTATATATATATATTATACATATGAGTACAATTATTATATAACGCAAAAATTGTGTAATATCAAAGGAATTTCGTGTGGGAGAAAAAAATGGGAGAGGAAAAAAATTAAAAAGAAATGGCTTAATGAAAAATAAAGATGAAGAGTAAAGAAAAAGGAAAAAAAAAATGGAGGGACGCTTTATTGTCGAGAAATAATCGGTCCGAATTGTACGCTTAAACTTATATTTACACAGTATTTCTATTGTTCTACGTACACATACAGCGAGAGGTATACTGTTTGTATTAAATTTACACGTATATACATATATACACGCATATTAACGCGTGCATATACATATACTTGAGATATATATATGTTTACCGCCGTATGAACAATCATCCCGGGTGTCTACCGAACTACTATTCTCTATCTTTAAACGTTTTTTAATAATTTTATTTTTTTTTTATATATATATATATATATATAAAAAAAAAAAACGATCTTACGAAGAAAGGAAAAAAAAAGAAATCTCATTTCAATTTCGATAATTAAAAATTGTTCCTTTATAAAAATATATTACCCTTGATATCCTTTACAGGAACTTTGTAAAGAGAAAAAAAGAAAAAAAAAAAATAGAAGAAGAAGAAGAAAGCGTTAATAATTTCTAAATCGATAGACACCCCGTTGGTCGGACCTGAATTTGCCTTGCACTGTATAGTGAAATACCGTCAGCATGTTAATTGTATATGTCAAGAATATTCTATCAAATGGAACTGCTTTTTATTCTATCGATTGTCAAATATAAAAAATGATGAACATAAAAGAAAAAAAAAAAGAAAAAAAAGAAAGAAAAAAAAAAAGAATTACGTTTTAACTTCTTCTATATTGTAATTGCAAATTAAAGGAAAACGAGCGAAAAAAAAAAAAAAAAAAATACAAAAAACAAAAACAGAAGGGAGAAATAGAAAAACTATTCTCCACAACTTGGTTTTGTGGATTTCTTACGAATAATATCTTATATCATCTTGGTACGTACAGTAATGTATCTTACATGTAATGTGTAATCTATATTTTTCTTGTAATGTATCCTTATCGTAATTTTATTCGTAATAAAGAATATATTATTTACATGGTAAATCGTGGATGTATTTGTGGAGTTTTTTTTTTTTTATATATATATAGATATCTTAAAAAAAAAAAAAAAAAAGAAAAAAATATTTCAAAAAAAAAATGCAGGAAATCATGTTTTATTAAAGTGATTATAATAATAATGTATACAACAATCAATTTATTTTCTTGGATATCATTAAGCAAGAAATTCTAATTATGTCATTTCAAATAATCTTCGAGCGCATATATATATCATACTAATTAATTTATAAAAAGCCATGTGAATAGAAAGAAGAAATTGAAAAAATAATATACTATGTTCTACCTAAACTAATGGAACATTTATTATATCTGTCAAAAGTGATGGCGTTAAAAAGCACGAAAAGAACGTTGTAGAGAAAAATCTTTGAAATTAAATATATATATATATATACAGTTTTATCTTAGTTCGAAATTGTATGACTAGTTACAGTGCAATGAAAAAAAATCTCATCTCATTTTTATCACATATTATTAAGTCAATTGTATCATTATATTGGTCTATCTATGGTCTATTTATATTTCTTAAATAATCTGAAATAATTTCAAATTAGATCAAAGAATTTACATTTTTAACTAAATTATCGGTTTCGGCGATCTCCACAAAATCTTTTACTCCTTTTGACCTAACGGAAAGGCATATACTTGCTCCATTTTCATGCCACTTTGCTTTAAGTAACACACAACATCCCTTTGCTATAATGCATTATATATATATATATATATATTATGAGATTGAATTAATTTAATTAATTTGCAAATAAAAATATTAATATATATATACCAATTTGTCCTCGTTCATGAGCAGCAGCCAATTGATTGACTACACGTCTTTCAACTTCATACTTAATCGAACGTGCACCATAATGAGAATCATATCCATCAGCTAATACTGATAAAACATCTCTCTCCCATTTTAATTCTATCATATGCCTTTCACGTGCACGTACAGCCCATGCCTCTAATTCTCGAGCTACTAATTTTAATAATTCTGCTCTAGAAAATGGTAAGAAGTAAACAATTTCATTTATTCTACCCAAAAATTCGTCTCTTCGAAAATACGCTTTCAATATCGGTCGTACCTATATGAATAATAATTTAATTAACAAATTAAAATTATTTTAATATTTTTTATATTAAAATAAAAAATTAATCGTACCACTTGATCTTTAAAATTACGTGATATTTCAATATGTTCTGGTTCTTGATCTTCGTTCGAATTTTTATCGAGTCTTTGAGACAATAAACGGTTTGCTTCTTCGCGAAGCTGAATGGCATATTCTGCGATCTCTTCGTTTGCTAAATTTGATGTCATTATAAATATAGCATTCTTACATTCAATCGTTTTTCCTTTACCGTCGGTTAATCTTCCCTATTGAATTATAAATATTAATTATCAGATCATTTTTTAATATCTAATTAAATATTTACTAATAACGTTTATTAATTATACCTCATCAAATAATTGTAATAGTACTGTTAAGACATCGGGATGTGCTTTATCAACTTCATCAAATAATACAACAGCATTAGGGCATTTTTTTAATAACTTTGTTAATTGACCACCACTTTCATGCCCTACATATCTAAACAAAAAAAAAAAAAAAAAAAGAAACAGAACATAAAAATTAGACATGAAAAATTAGTATAAGGGTTAGAAAATATATATATAAATATACCCTGGTGGTGCACCAATTAATTTAGCAACTTCGTGTTTCTCTTGATACTCAGACATATCTAAGCGAATAAAGCCACCTGATTTATTTTTATGAATGTATGCTGCTAATTGTTTAGCCAACTCAGTTTTTCCAATTCCAGATGAACCAAGAAATAAAAATACCAATGGATGTTCTTCATCTATCCAACCATTCTCTTTTCTCCTAATAGCTTAATGAATAATGATACATATTTTATATTTATTTGAAAGGAAAATATATTTTATATAAATTAAAAAGTTATATTTTCTTACTAGATGCAACAATAGAAATTGGTCCTTCCTGTCCAACAATGTGCTGTTTAAGACGTTGTTCCAATGGAAATCTACGCCGTTCTTCTGCTTCCTAAAGTTAATGATCAAAATTATGGGTAGAATTCCAAAAATTCTCAAAGAATATACATATCAAACAACAGAATATTTATGATTATTTTTTTAGATATATATATACTTTTTCTTTCAAAATTTCATCAAACATTATAGCATATTTGATAAGCATTTCTTTAATTTCTCCTTCCTTTGTGTATTCTACTGGTCGATGTCCTGCATCATTTTCAACAGTAGGATTTGCTCCTGCATCTAATAATGCCTTTACACAACTTTTAGAATTAGCTAGTACAGCATAATGTAATGCTGTGAAACCATGAAATGTAGCTTTACTGTTCAATCCATCAAAGAATTCATCTGATCTTCTCTCAAATACTAAAGATTATTTTGATGCCATTAAAAATATAATTATTTATTAATTTACATCATAAATATTAATAATTAATTTTATTGAAAATACCTTCTCTTATGTGTAAACTTTTTTGCGTAGCAGTTTTATAAACATTAATAAAATTGTCTCCTGCATTTAAGTCAGCACCTTTTTCTATCAAAAATTTAACTGCATCTCCCTTTCCATTTATTGCTGCTGCTTGTAAAGCAGTCCAACCCAATGGATGTCTCTCATTCACATCGATACCATCTGACAATGCCTGTATAATGAAATACAACAAAATAACTCCATTTCTTTAATACATGCAACAATCAAAAATTCATTTACATACTTTTTTAAGTTCTGGTATATTGCCATATTGTGCTGCACGAAAGAAACGCTTTTCTAGATCACATAAAATGTATATAAATGTTAGAAATAGAAATAATATTAAAATGTGATACATTTTATAGTCAAATACTACATAATATTTTACCTCTAGTAAAATCAGGAGAATCACACAAAGCTGTGACAAGGCCAATACCTCCTAATATTAATCCTAGATTTTTATAACGGCTTTGATTCGTATCACTCTTTCCTATTCTGAGTGAACCAGTTATATACTTAAAAACTAATGGATTACACTTTGTATAGAATGCATCTATCAATTTACATAATGGATAAGCCTGTTTCTCTAGAATATAGCAAAACTGTCCATAACCTCTACCATACTGACAGAATGTATCCCTGATTCTACCATCCTTTCCAAGCTTCAAATAATTTAATATTATTTCCGTATGTTTAGGACTCCTCATGGTGAGATATAATTTCAAGTTACACCACCGTGACATTTTCAAAGTATTATTTCTTTTACTTTATTACACACGTGACTTTTTTTGGAAAACATACATACATTATAATATTAACTAATATTTGGTGCTCCTTTGAAACGATTGATAAATCCGTGTTTATAATTTTATAATTCGTTATCTCGATAAAATTAATATCCATATTTTTTATAAAAATTTAAAAAAATCATTTATTTCGATTAAATGCGAACATACTCTAAGAGGATCCATTGACAATTATGTAGAAAAAAAACATGTATGTTTTTCAAAGATATAATACGTAATTGAAAATAATGTATTATAAATGTTACATATAATTTCTGATTAAAATATTAAATAGATATTAATCGTATAAGAAGGTTAGTATCGATCCAACACGTAACATACAACAAAAATTTCATCGATCTAATCGCGTGGTCTTGAGTAACGAAAAGAATTTAGGTCATTTGCGTAGAATCGAATAATTATCTAAAATAATAATTACATCCTGAATATTGAAATAAAAGAAAAACTAAAAGCATTCGTAAGAAATGTATAACGTCATCAAAAAATATTCGAAGGACGAAGGAATGACGATAATTTTGAAAATTAATTGACCGCCGACCATTTTCTAAGTCGAGCCAATCATATTCGGCCAACGCGGTGACGAAAAATTCAAATTTTCTTTAAAGAAATGAAATTCATTCAAATTACCCTCGCAATTCTAAAACATTATCGATCGTTTTTAAAAATTATTTTAATTTATTCAACATATTTTGAAAAAAATATATAATTTTATTCAATTATCAAAAAATCAATCGTAATCGATTGTTCGAGAAAACACATATGCGTTTTGCATTGCGGAAAGGTATTACGTCGCAAGTTTCCAGAATATTCCAGAGGAAGTTATTGACCAATCAGAGAGCTTCTAACCAGCGCCATGATGTTTCAGCGGGCTATAGCAGAAAGCTATCGTCATAGTCACGATCGGAAGGATACTCTCTTTCAGTTTATCGTATGCTACTTGAGCGAGCGGATGCTTGTGACAGTGTGTCGCTTTATTAACAAAATTAAGGCTTCAAAAATTTTCTCGAACTATCACATTCGATTTACGTTTCTTTATCTTACGAAATCGTTATCGCAGAGTGATTGAGGATATACATACATATATATATATACATATATATATATAAAAACAAAAAAAAAACTAATTCAATTGATTCGTGTATACAGTGTCGTTAGGAGAACATCGTACAAATTCAAGAAATCAGCCATGGCTGCTATGTCCGTGATCGGGATCGACTTCGGTAATGAGAGCTGTTATGTAGCCGTAGCAAGAGCGGGAGGTATCGAGACTATAGCCAATGATTATAGCCTTCGTAACACACCGTAAGTTTCGTCATTCTTATCGGAAGATTTTGTCATTTTCTCTCTCTTTATTATTCCCTCTCTCTTTCTCTCTCTCTCTTCCTCTCTCTCTTTCTCTCTCTCTTCCTCTCTTTCTCTCTCTCTCTCTCTCTCTCTCTCTCTCTCTCTCTCTCTCTCTCTCCCTTTTTCATCATTGAGAAGACTGCTGATCTCTCTTAACATGCCGGTCTTTTTTCATTCGTACACTTTTTATTTTTCTTTCGTAAAAATATCTCGACAATGGTATTTTCTTTCATCTATCATCGACAAAGAAGAAGATCCATGGGCGCTCCGTCGTCTAATACCAAAAATGGTAAAACGTCGAATTATATTTTTGATCGATACCGATGATTCGCCGCCAACGATCATTCTCTTTTTATGATTTCGATGTAAATTTTGTCTTACATGATCATTTCGAGTTTTATGTTTAAATTAAATTTTTATTTATATATTTATTTATTTATTTATTTATTTATTTATTTATTTATTATTTTTTTTTTTTTTATTATTATTATCAAAATATATTCGAATCTTTTTTCGTCCATTCCTATAAAATTTCTCTTTCATTTTCTTCCCTCTATTTGTATTCGTTCGATAAATTTCGAACGAAAATTTTTTTTTCCCTTCATTTCATCGTGAAATACATTAATTCCAATATGATTCGCTGATATCTATTTCTTTATATATATATATATATATTTTTTTTTTACACACACTAGAAAAAGACATGTCCCACTACGTTAGATTTTTATTTTGTTTTTCACGTGTCTTCGCATCTAAAATTATCTGTGACAGTCAGGAATATACCTGTTATATACATTTTAGCGCGGCATACTGTGTCATATGATATGTGTAATATAACGAATATAAAATTCATGGAGAACAAATTTTGTTAAAAAAAAAAAAAAAAAAAAAAAAAAAAAAAAAAAAAAAAAAAAAAAAAAATCAATCATTTATTACACAACATATTTTTTTTGTATAATTCTTATCATGATATTATCATACATCATCATACCATTCATTTTCTAGAGGAAACATTATTGATCCGTTGAAAGAATTTTCTAGAATTAACTGGAATTGCATTATCTTCTTAAATAATTATTATATTTTATATTAAGGAATAATTATAAATTAAATGGTAAAAGATTGAAACGATTTTCTTTTTCTTCCTTTTTTTTTTTCTTTTTTTTTTTTTTCTCTCCTTCTATATTTCAGATCATGTGTAGCATTCAGTGGAAAAAATCGTGTACTTGGTGTAGCAGCAAAAAATCAAATGGTAACCAACATGAAGAATACCATTTATGGATTCAAGAGGCTTTTAGGTAGAAAGTTTAATGATCCCCAAGTACAGCGTGAACTTAAAGGTTTAACATATAAAACCTCCCAACAGGCGGATGGAAGTATTGGGATACATGTAAGCTCTATTTAGATCATAAAAAAAGTTCATTCATTCTTCTAATACTATAAATTATTTCACTGTTGTACATTTGTAACCTAAAATTATATTACACAAGTCTGTTCGGTAGCTTCTAACAACGAAGAATGAGAATTAATTGGCAGTTTTCCAACTACTTTACAGTTTATGAGGACTCAGATTTTATTTATATCATTTTAACATATATTATGCACGATGAATCAGAATTTCATTGAGTTTATAGTCCTCATGAATAGTTTATATTAGTTTAGATTAAATATATGATAATAAATATTTGATAAAAATTCTTTCTAAATCTTTGCTTAGACTTTCTATGTTTTATTATTTACAGGTACAATATTTAGGAGAAGAACATATTTTTTCACCAGAACAAATAACTGCAATGTTATTCACAAAATTGAAGGATACTTCTGAAACGGCACTTCAGACAGCAGTCAACGACTGTGTCATATCTGTTCCATCTTATTATACGCAAAATGAAAGGCAAGCTTTGCTTGATGCTGCACGTATTGCAGGCCTAAATGTTCTTAGATTGTTTAACGAAACAACTGCCACTGCTCTATGCTATGGTATTTATAAACAAGATTTACCAGCTCCCGAAGCACCACCAAGAAACGTTGTTTTCGTTGATTGTGGTTATGCTAGCTTACAAGTATGTGTTTGTGCTTTTCATAAAGGAAAACTCAAGGTTTGTATTGTATTATACCTTATTTATTAAATAAATATATTAACAAAATTACTTTAAATTATTTACAATCTATTAATATTTATTACAGATGTTATCTAGTGCAGTCGATAGTAATTTGGGTGGTAGAGATATAGATATTATCTTAGCAGAACATTTTTGCAAAGATTTTCTAGCTCGATATCGCATAGATCCACACACAAATCCGCGGGCGTACTTAAGGTTACTTGCCGAAGTAGAAAAATTGAAGAAACAAATGTCAGCCAATTCTACTACTCTTCCGCTTAACATCGAATGTTTTATGAATGAGATGGATGTTCATGGTGAAATGAAACGATCAGACATGGAAACTATGTGTAGTCATTTATTCAAACGTGTTCAAACAACAGTTTTACAATGTCTAGCAGACTCTAGTAAATATTTTCAATTATTTCAAACAATATTCTTCCCTATTAAAAAAGAACAATGTTATATCTTACACTAATATTTTATTTCAGAATTAAGAATATATGAAATACATTCAATAGAAATAGCTGGTGGATCTACTCGTGTCCCTGCAGTGAGACGTGTAATCGAAGATTTATTTGGTCGTTCAGTATCAACAACATTGAATCAAGACGAAGCGGTTTCTCGTGGTTGTGCATTGCAATGTGCAATGCTTAGCCCTGCAGTTAGGGTTCGAGAATTTTCGGTCACCGATATACAACCGTATCCATTGAAATTGACATGGGATCCTACTCAAGGAGAAGAAGGGTAAATGTTAAAAATAGCTTATTTAACAAATGAATACTAAAAAAAAAAAAAAAAATATTTTTATATATATAAATATTTCAATTTTTTGTATTATACATTATATAGAGAAATGGAAGTGTTTGGACATAATCATCCAATCCCATTTTCGAAGATGCTAACTTTCTATCGTTCAAATTCATTTACGCTTACGGCTAGCTACAATACGCCTCCATCATCATATCCTGAAACACATATTGGTATGCATATATTTCTCTTGCAAAATTTAAATAATTAAAATGAAAAAGAAAAGTATTCTCATTAATTCTTCTTCTTCTTCTCCTTAGGTGTCTTTGTTATTAAAAATGTTAAACCAACACCAGAAGGTGAGGCATCGAAAGTTAAGGTAAAAGTGAGAATAAATCTCAATGGCATCCTTACTATTGCATCGGCATCGCTCGTGGAGAAACGTGAACCAACGCAACAAGAGAAAGAAGAAGAAGAAAAATTATTGCAACAACAACAGCAACAGCAACAGCAACCAAATAATATGGATGTCGAACAGCAACAACAGGATAATAAGAAAGATAAATCTGATCAAGAAGCACAAGCTAATGAACCGCCAGCACCAGAGGTAAATTTATTTTTATATAATTTTAATGATTTCTTTATTGATTTATATAATAATAATGTGTGGTATATTTAAAAATATAATTATAATATATAATCATATATCAATGATATAACCATATATTTGTCCATTGGTGATCATTAACAGGGGGCAAAATATCACATGTAACAACTATATATATATATTTCTTCATATATATATATATATCTTCAGATGCATGATTATGTAAGTTTGTTGTGGTTTAGGTGAGCATGGATAAGACTCGAAGGAACTCAGATGCTGACAATACTGGAAGAGGTGTTAGGGGTTCTGCCCCTTCCTGCTCCTCGAGGATTCTCTCTTGGTTCAGCTCGGTACGCGACACACTACCTCTACTTGGACCCATACGCATAGATTTCTTCAGCAATTATTATGCTGATTTTATTTCTTACATTTGCTTCAGTTAGGTCATCATTATTATGTCATATTATTATACTAGTCGTGATTATCCTATTATTCATAAATATCAAAGGCATTGGCTGTCTTCTCTATCATTAAATTCTTATTGAATTCATCGTTTGTATTTTAATCGCGATTTGGTTTATCATTACAGGGTGCAATGAAAGTTCTGCACGTATTTCATCAATTGAAAATACTTTCTCTATACTTCTTCAATACCTGAAACAAATCTTCTATACTTCATATTGCCATGCAACAACGTATTTGATGTGATCTTTCATGTTGTACATACGTAGTTGAATACATTGAAAAATTTAGATATCACCATTGAATCAATCGCACAAAATCCATATATTTTCTCTTTCATGTTGTGTATATATATTTAACGAGTTTTAGGATAGAGCTATATATATATATATTTATTATTTATTATTACAATGAAAAGCACACTTGCATGAAATATCAAATGCATATTAAAATCCTGAAACTCTGTGTCGATTTCTTCTGCAATCTCGACCATTTAAGGATTATCTTTGGTAGTCATATCTCCATTCTTTAATCAGCATGGAGTATTAGTAAAAATGTTATAATAGTTCTAGATATATATATGTACATATATATATATATACTGAAAGTATAGTGCATATGGGTCCAAGATACAGCTGTGTCAGCCGTGCTGTCTGTCTTTGCTCTGCTATTCTTTAAACTGGGTCGCAGAAGGAAAAGAGACAGTGATATTTCTTCATATGACTGCCATCTTGTAGTTGTGTGAATTATTACTAGTTGTAAAGGCAGGCAATGCGGGTTCAGTTTTCTATTCGTACAAACGTATAAATTATGTATTTCTTTAAGAGAAATACACTTTTTAATATTCTCATAAATGTTTTAATCATCGAATGAAACTGTACGAATTATAAACTGCTATACGCATAAGAACTTGTCCTTGTGCTCATCTTTATTTAACAATTGTCGACGCCTGATTTCCAATTTGAATCTTCTCGTGTTCTTGTCTAAGCTTTTCTCTCTTTTTTTTTTTTTTATACTTTACACATTGTTATGATTTTATTTATATATATATATAAATCTAATAAAGTAACGTATCAAAAATACAAAAATAAAAACAAGTTGCAAGAAAGTAATAATGTGTACAATGGAGGTAAGTCGAAAGAAAAAAAAAATATAAAAAAGAAATATGTATATGTTTGAAAGAACGAAGCTTTCTTGTAAATGTTTTTTCTAATACGACCTACATCGTGACCTATTTTTTTTATCTATCGTAGGTGTAAATATATTATAAAAATAAATAAAGAAACAACGTTATCGTATAATTATATATGTTTCAGGGAGATGATAAAGGAGAAGATGCCAAAGGCAAGAAAAAAGTTCCTGTACGTACCGTCGAATTACCAATCGAGGCAAATGTTAATGGACTATCTCAAAGAGAGTTAGATGCGGCCTTAGAAAAAGAGGTATTGTTATTTTTCTTTTCGTTCTTTGGAATAGAAAATTTCTATTGTATCAATTTAATTCTTCAGGTTTTTTTTTTATTTTTAATATATAGTGTAAAATGATTGCTGAAGATAGACAGGAAAACGAACGTATAGATGCACGTAATGCATTAGAGGAATACGTTTACGATTTACGCAGTAAACTTACCGATGATTATCAATTGGCAACTTTCGTTACGGAAGGTGACAAAGATTCACTTAGCCGTACGTTAGATGAAACTGAAATTTGGCTTTACGAGGAAGGTGAAGATTGTCAAAGACAAATTTATATAGATCGTTTGACACGCTTAAAGGTAATGTAAAAGAAATAAAAGAGAAAAAAAAATATATATATATATATATATATACGTGTATATTAGAGTAACAATATGTTAACTATTGATGATTATTTATTGGATAGGCGCAAGGTGAGCCAATAAAAGAAAGGAGACGAGAATTCGAAGGAAGAGGTCATGCATTGGATGACCTAGCAGGTGCATTACAACTTGCCAAAAAGGGAATAGATAACATTAAGGCTTCCTTTGGAAAGGACGATAAATATTCTCACTTAACGGATGATGAGATAAAGAAGGTTGAGAAAATAGTTCAAGAGAAATGGGCTTGGTTGGAAGAAAAACGTGTTGTACTTGCTGGTACTCCACGTACGCAACAGCCACCAGTAACTGTATCTCAAATACGTTCGGAAAAACAGGTAAATTTGTTAATAAATTTTATTTTATGGAATAATTTTAAGGATTAATATATATATATATATATATATATATATATATATTATTGATATTTATTTATTTATGATTATCTAGGCATTAGATAACATTGTATTGCCAGTTTTGAATAAACCTAAACCTAAGGTAGAACCTCCTAAAGAGGAAAAACCAAAGGACAAAACTGCAAATGATCAAAAGAGTACTAATCAGAATAGCGAGGGCGACGCTCATCAAAATAATCAACCACAAACCGAAGAAGAAAAGATGGATGTTGAGTAACAGTCGTCTCGATTTATGTTTTTCTAATATTATTAAATTTACCAAGATTGAGAAATGGTGAATATTTCATTATGAAATCATCTTCATCATTGTCACACAAGCGCCTGATATGACTTAGTTAGACAGCACATGTTGTTTTTCTATTTCTGTATCTGTTTCTCTTTCTCTCTCTCTCTCTCTCTCAGTCTGTCTTTTTCTCTCTTTTTTTCCTCTCTTTCTCTCTCTCTCTCTCTCTCTCTCTCTCTTTTGTTTTATTTTCCTTTAATTATTATCAATCTGATAAACTTTTAGTTCGTTGAGCGATCGTTTGTTATTCGGAAGTGAGTGTCTTGGAAATGCAGATAAATAATACACCCCAGGTGAGAATAGCTTTAGTAATTACATAATGAATTATTCGTACTATCGTGTCATTCATATATTGTAATATATATATATATATATATGTATGTATATATATACATACATACAAAATATAGATGTATGCAAATGTAGTATATGTATACAGGGTAGGAAATCACTTAAAATATTAAAAGTTTATTAAATTCATTAAATGTATAATAAAAATAATATCACCGGTCTTAAATAATTCGACTCGGAGAAATTTTATTCCACCCTGTATACATGTATCATCTTTTTCGTACCTTTGTGACATATTTTAGGTGATATAACAAATTTATGAGAGATTTATTATATAATTAATAAATTTCCAAGACACGATTTAATAAAGAAAATTGCTCTGCCAGTGAGATACTCAAAAGAGACTTCCTGAGTATTCTAATGCCAGTGAAAATTTCTAATGCTAAGTTAAATTAAAATTAACTAAATTAAATTGTGAAGTAGGAAACATCGCTGGCGATCTTATATATTTAAAATAACACATATTGTTCATTCCATCGTTTTCGAAAGCGGACAGCGAAAATCTACTGTCACACAAATTTATGTTGCATTTATGATACTTAAATAAATTAATGTTTCACTTATTGAATTTACCAAGCCTGCTATAGTAGTCACATTGAGTAAGTATTAGGCAGCTGTAGCTTTATAAAAGCTACTCTCTTTCTTAAGTAAAAACAAGTACAGTGAAGGAAAGGACTGTTGTTATTTTCATTAATTTTCATAATGAAAATTGAGCTTTCAATACCGGAATAGTAAAGTTCTAGTTCCTAGTTAATTAGATATACTTGTAATTTTACATAGTGACAATGTGTATATAATTAATAAGCTTTGGTACATTTCAGCCATTTTATTTTTGATTATTCATTACTTTAACATATGTAATATCTCTATCTTCTGGTCACAGCAAGGCACGCACATTTTTTTTTTTTTTATTTTTATTTAATTTAAAAATAATGCCTTACATATATTGATTATAATAACACTATTATTTATGCTTGATAAAAATAAAGAAGAAATTAAAAAGATAAGAATACATAGCTATTTATTGTCGATATTATATTCAATGATCGTAATATGATTTTTCATTCATTTTTGAAAAAACATTAAATAACGAAAGTTTATTGAAATTAAAAATTAAATCATCTACTCCCAATATCTATATTAATATAAAAAATATTATAATAGAGTTTTAAATTCAATAGGAATGTTATTCATTTTCAACATATTTTTTTCATCATACAAATGATATTAACTTTTGCTATATCATGCACCTGATATATCTTACATAATCAAAACACTTTGTATATTAAATATCATCAAGCTTATGTAAATTATATATTACAATTATACAAGCGAACCACATTTTCTGTTAACAATGTCTTGACTGTGATTAAATGTAGATGAATCATGAAAGTGTACTAAATTGCACGCGTGGACTAATAAAAGGACTAATCTTTCTTGACTTCTGTCTTAGATCGTTCGTCAAAATATGCTCTGTATATAAAGGCTCCCAATGCAATATGTAAGACAACGATTGCAACTCCTGCCGAATATACATTGCTAGGTATACTATTTGTTCCCAATAAACCTGTAAAAGCATTAAAGATATCAAAAAAATTTATCATTGTCGATAAAGAATTATGTTTATGTATAAAGAAATATATATATATATATAAGAATCATTAAATTAATACCATCGAATATAAAGATTTTGCTCACAAAGAACGACAGCACAGGTAAAACTAATATTATTAAACAGTGATACAATACTGTCTTAAAAATTTGCAATTCTGGTAATTCCTGAAATGGAAAAACATTGATCAATCTTATAAAATTTTATCAATATGATTTTCAACATGTTTCCATCACGACACTTACCTTTTTATTTGACATGGTATATGAATAATATATTCCAATATAACTTGCAAAAAGAAACCAATATAATATTGGTCAAATGAAAATACGTTGATATTTATATTAATGAAAACATGACATTAAATAATACTGCATTTAAGTACATAGTTATAAAAAGCTAATAACCAGACCAATATTAATGAAACGTAGAAAGAAAATTATTAATTTTATTCTACACTTCTTTGCAAACTAATCACAAATAAACGTCACACAACCGGCTTAATAATAAATTGTAGAAAATTTAGCTGTATTCATGTTATAACGCTTTTAGCATGAAGATTAATCACGTGCATACAGTATCGCCAACATTGCGAACAATGGCGCCAAATTTAAATATAACGGTAGAGAAACAATTTCGATTTACGTAATTGCAACGAGTCATATTATTATAATAAACAGAAAGAATATTTTATTAACTCTAACTTATAAATAATTACTCTTATTAATTTTATTTTAATTTGAAAATACAAATATGATCATGCAAAATGATTTATTTCAATAAAATTATCGATGTACATAAGTTATTATATCGATATCGTGTTCTTTTCAGAGACCGATCGTGATTGGTCCGTTTTATGTAACGAGTCAACGACGGAAATGGCGGTGAATGTAAGAAATATTAAGAATTCAAATTAAAGGTAAATAATTTCTAATTTTATTCACGTACAAACATTTTAATTTCGATAATTATTACAAAACGAAACTTTCAGTATGAAAATAAATATCAGAAGTACATAATTCGATGTATGTCTTATATGTTAAGTATGACACATGTAAAGAGAGTATTGAGGTTAATCGAAAGCGCGTATAACGAGTACGTTCCTGATTTAACGATAACTGTTGCATTAAACTGGTTAAATGATCCTTCAACGTTAGGAATCCTGATTGAATCACCGATTACAGTGTATTCTAAAAATAGAATAGCAATCTTAGAACGAAATAAGAATACAATCTTAGATTCTATAATATAGACATAGTATTTTCAAATAAATAAATAGAAAATATAAATATTTTCCATGATCGAAATAAAATTCTAATAATTTTAACATATATGTGTATACATATGTATATCGAACATATTGACTAGAGAAGTTAGAATATTGATTAAATGACCTCATTGTTTATATTTTAGAGAGTATAAATACAGAAAGCATAATTTCGATTATTTACTTTCAATATGTGCGTATTATATCAAGTTATAATTAAGTTTTAACAACGTGGACTTTAACTAACCTAAATTTGTTAAATAAATTTACAGCTATCTCTATGTGAAATCCATTAGGGCACGTTCACACAACATCTACTGACAGGTGCAAGTGTACTTAAGAGCGCGTAATCCAAATGCTAATGAATTCATTACAGGTAAAGAATTAATTTTATGATATCCGTTAAAATGACGTCATTCTTATAGATGCATACGATTAAGCATTTTCTTTTATTGGTCGTTCTTTTATATTGTTTGTAAAGGGAACCTTTACGAAAGAAAAAAGAAAGAAAAAAAAAAAATACATATAAGAGGATTTTACAAATAAAGAGAATTATATTATAATTGAGAAATAAGAATATTATTATATTTTGATTATTACTATGAAGATTGATAACATGAGGGATGTCGTGTATAATTTTATGATGATTTACGATCGTTAATACGTATCATAAATGTCTTCGACAGGTATCATGATATGGTTTAACTATCAAACTCAAAGCCCTTGCCATAAATTTTCCTGGAAAATCCTGGCCTTTCACGCGCAGGAACGTTGTATACAATTATGTCTACGTACTTAACAGCAATCAGAAACTTGTATAATATATATATATTATATAATATATATATATATATATATATATAAACGAATCATTAGTTAATTATTGAATGATTATAACGATTATGAAAGTGAATTAAGTAGATATTATAATTTTTAACTTGGAGCAGTTTCATAATTACACTGGTACAAATGTGTTAGAATTGATGGAATCTATGTTATAGACCTCTCAGATTTCTCCGTGATGATAAAAAAAATCTTATTGTCCTTTCGAATCTGGAATCGATCGTTACGTTAGAAAGAGGTCATTGAACTCGGAAGATCGAGCCACCCGTTCTCTGAGCTCGGCGTACGGGTCAAGACGAAAGAGAGAGTAGGAAAAATGGGTGGTAGGAGTGACGAAGAGGAGGAGAATGAAGCGTACGAAAAAAATGAAAAAAAGAAAAAAGAAGGAAAAAAAAAATTGTGAAGAGCTCAGTGCCTGGTGTTAAAGAAGAGCTTGGGTAAGTCGGTAAAATTTAAAAAAGAAAACAAGAAAAAAGCAATGAAACTTCTTCGATGAGTCAAAACTGGCTAGCTGGATAGCTAGCTACCTAGCTAACTGATAGAATACAGCAAGAGAATAATCTAGGAAGTTAGAGGAGCGCAACTCGCATTGACGTTTACCGCGCGGAGAAGCGCCGTATATGAGAGGCCAGGCAGAGGGAGTAAGAGTAAGAGTAAGAGAGAGAAAGATAGAGGAAGAGGGGGAAGGCTCGTGTACAAACCGGGACGGGGACGCAACAGTCGCTCGGCGCACTTTGTGCTGGAATCATCGACAACGATGCTGTCGCTCTCGGATAATAGATCTGACGTTTCGTGATTATTCCTAATTGTAATCATCTTTCACTGGGGTATCTTTTATCTTTTTCATTCTATCATTTTATCGTATCCTTTCATCACGCCACGTCTCTTTTCATTCTCGTGTTTACCATTTGAACCGTGAACCAGGAAGGAAGAAAGGAGCACGGTTCCATTCATCAAACTCGTTCAGGTAAGCTGTTATTGTAATCCTGTGTTTGTGGTTTTTTTTCTTCTTTTTTCCTTTTTTTCCTCTAGAATAAATCTTTTCATTTGTGTCGTGTAGTTTCTCTCCAACGAATGAGATCATTCACTTTCATTGTCGTTATTCATTTGTTCTCACATATGCATTAGTCCTAATGCTAGACTCAGATCATTCCTCTTCCCTCCTCTTGCTTCTTCCTTTTCTCTATTACTACCACAATCGTCATCACCACCACCGTCACCATCACCACCGCCACCACCACCACCACCACCACCACCACCACCACCACCACCATCACCATCACCATCACCACCACCACCACCACCACCACCACCACCACCACCACCACCACCACCACCACTACTACTACTACTACTACTACTACTACTAATACTACTACTACTATTACTACTACTACTACTACTACTACTACCACCCTTCGTTCCAGTTCAAACTGCGTGACCTCCTTTTCGAGCCGAATCGTCAGCAATTGTTTTTAACGGACAACATCCTCCTGGCCTAACCGGAGTTTCGGTTCGGCGAGGAACCCTTTTTTCCCTCTTTCTTCTTCTGCCTTTTTTACGCGCGCTTTTTCATTCTTTCTACATTTTCTTTCACAATCAGTATTGTTTTTCTGTTAACAGTACGTCGATCGAACGTGCTATTCTCGTGCA
Source organism: Vespa crabro (assembly GCF_910589235.1). Classification (NCBI taxonomy): domain Eukaryota; kingdom Metazoa; phylum Arthropoda; class Insecta; order Hymenoptera; family Vespidae; genus Vespa; species Vespa crabro. The sequence continues at coordinate 3,395,311 of NC_060968.1, read as the reverse complement.
AATATATACAATACGATCAATGATCTTGATATTCTCGTTATTTTGATTTGGAATTTATCTTTTAAGCTAAATCGAAATTAAATAATAGATGAACACAGATAGGAATAATTAATATATATAAGGATAGTTAAGGATAGTTCAATATTGTAACACGAGAAACAATGTATAATTGATAATTATATTTTATGAGAGTAAAGAAAAAAAGTAGGAAGTTAAGTTACTTCTCTCATGATATTTATCGAACGTATTATCGGTACATCTTCTAGCGACGAAAGCTTCTATAATCAAGCTAAGAGATATTGTATACGTGATGTCGTTACAACGCGTACTTTCATTTTTCTCGAACGTACATACTATTCAATGACCCGTTTATTCCATAATGATTATATCACGTGATGGTTCATGTACGAAAATAAAAAATAATTAAGTTGAGTTCTCCAACTAATACTCCAACATATATTAGATTAGGATTAACAAACGATAATCTTTTCTTTTTTTTCTTTGTTTTCTTCTTTTAATATAATTATTTATGTCGGAATTATTATTTCTTTATTTTTTTTTTGTTTTTTTTTTTCTTCTTCATGGATCTCATTTTCTGGAAAAATTATTGAAAAGAATATGAAAAATTTGTAAAACTCTTACATGTAAAGGTGAAATTCTGTACCGTTCTTTGGCTTCTTCTCGCAGAGGAATCGTGAGTGACCTTTGAGATTACGTATCTATCGACCGACTGAAGGAGTGTGTACCATTCCGTTCCATCGGCTCTACAAGATTGAATACAAAAACGTTCGCAGAATTGTTTGAACCAATCGTATCGATGAATGAAGAAAAATTATAAAAATATGAAAGAACGAGAGAGAGAAAGAGAGAGAGAAAGAGAGAGGGCGAGAGAGAGAAAGAGAAAGCATATAATTCATTTCTGTTAGTTAAAGAATTCCAATATAGGAAAGGAATATACGATAAAATAAAGTCAATATTTAAAGAAACCAATATCGTATGATTGTAAAAATTAATCAATCAATATTTATATATCGTTGGAATAATTTCGAAGTTGTTTATATTTATATTACATATATGTATGTAAAGAATATCGATAATTAAAATGAAGAGAAAAAGAATTTTTTTAGATGATCTGGATTTTTAATTGAAAATCTCGTGACATATGATGTCATATTTTTTTTCTTTTTACGAATAATATCTTAACACATGCGATCTTTCATGTAACACACATCTGACACATGCTATACCAAACGGATGTTTTTCAATATGAAATTTAATTAATTAATTATATAATAACATTTATAAAACTTCTCATTGATTTAAATTAAATCTTTGATCTAATTCAATGAAAGAATTTTCATAGATTCATCGAATTCAATGTTAGAATTTAACATTGCGTGATGTTTCTCGTTTAAAATAATCGACTATATGCACGAAACAAGATCGTTCTAAATGTTTCGCGTGCAAAGCGTAGATCCGAACAGAAATTAAAAAAAAAAAAAAACTTTTCATTTCATTTCATTCTTTTTCACTGACTTTTTTCAACACTTCATATATATATATATATATATATATATATATATATATATGAATTTCTTTGTATAATCAATATAGTGAAAAACATCGTACTTCATGGAAGTATTCACACATGACTACATAATGCATTCACAAAAATGTCTTTTGTAGAATATCACGAAAAGCGATAATATTTATATATTTTTTCTTTAACTATCCGATCGATATTCATAATCTTCAATACTTTGGATAATTCTATATTAAACAATTTTACACAAATATATATATATATATATTAGTTTACACCATTATCATATATATATAAATTTATTAATAAATTAATAAAAATATTAATTAGTATATTCTTTAATATTTTTCAATATAGATACACGCGATGTCGAAATTAGTATTTATTTATTTAAATTAATAAATACTAATTAAGTTATATCAATCGAAAAAATTAATAACTTGTTTTAATGTCCGATATAAAATTAATTTCGATGTATAGAAAAGTGAATAGAAATATTTCAATTTATTTTTATGAAGAAATGATGAAATACTTTGATATTAGTTTATACAAAATATATATCCATATATCTCTATCTTCTTTTATCTTTCTTCTCTTTTTGATGCCGTGCGACCGAGAAGGTACAAGCATAGCCAACGTGGTTCCGTTATCCGCGGTAAATACACGGCTGGCCATCCTGTACGTTTTACCTCCGGTGAAAATAAACGATAACCACTCCGACGCCCTGTACGATTCCCCCTCTTACTTCACATGCCGATAGCCTGGATCCGCGTAGCTTGTGCGTGATCGTAGAATCGATCTAGATCGTTTAGATTGCCGAGATAGATAGAAATAGAGAGAGAGAGAGAGAGAGAGGGAGAGAGAAAATATATTCTACGGTAAAATAATCTTCTCAAAGATTATTATACTTATATATTTAATCATTTATGTTATATTTATAATGACAAAAAAGAAATATGCTAATTGTTGATAAAATTACACATTCATTTATTTATTTATTTATTTATTTTTTTTTTTTAATTCTTATTACGAAATCAAAATTATTATTAAAGTTCATTCTTATTAATAAGATAATTGAAAGTGTTTAAATTTAATTAGATTAAACATTTTTTTAATTAATTTAAATTAATTTAATTTAATTAAGTTTAAATTTTAATTATGTTTAGATTTAACATTTGTCCATGTCTCATTAATCTTTCTCGATTCTCAAATAATATTGACAATTTTACGATAACCAATGGATTATCATATCGCAAAAATTACACGGAGCAGCTGTATTAAGATAAAAGAAAATACTATTTATAATTGTTGCATAAATGTACTTGTGCAATTCAGCATAGAGATATCATAAGATATTTACTACGTACAGAAATGTAATATATTCCAAGAACGAGTTCATGCTATCGTTTGATATCATTGCAAGGGTTCTGCTCGATCGAAATATAAAGATGATACAAAGGAAAGAAGGGGGAGAGAGAGAGAAAAAAGAAAAGAAAAGAAAAGAAAAGAAAAGAAAAGGAAAGAAAGGATAAGGGTAGACAACTAACAGAGTTGAAACTGCAAGAAGGGTTGGAAAGGGCAAAACAGTCGAGAGAAGAAGAAGAAAGAAGAGATGGGGTTGAATTAGGTGTCCAGCAGAGCGACTATTTGAATGAATAATTCTCATCGATCGTGAAATCTGTCTCGACGTTCTCTTTCTCTTTCTATTTCTCTTGCTTCACTCGTTCGTTCTAAAACGAAAAGAAACATTTTAGAAAGACCTAACGTCATCGTCGACTATAGAAATGACCCTGAAGTTGTAAAACGTCTGATGACATATATGAATGTATCGTATATATTATATTCATATTATTATTAATCGTAAGTGTGACAAATTTGGAAAAATCTTATTCACCATTTATCTCATGATAGTTTCATTTATTCTAATTTATCGAGTATTAATTATTGCATTACTATAACTATATTAAAACTAATATATACACACATCTCTATATTTTTTTCTTTTTCTTTTTTAAATAGTTTCAATTATTTTTGGATAGAATAATCAACAAATCAAAAAAAAAAAAAAAAGAAATAAATTATTATATCGTATATTAATTTTATTTAATTAAAATTCAACATCTAATTAAACGAGTAATATCAAAATGAAAAAATAAAAACGAGAAAATAAAAATTAGAGAAGTTCGTACGAAGAATAAATTTAATATGAGTATATATTTTTATTAACGTATTAGAATCATAATATAGTAATTATGAAATCGTTGTGGTAACGTCATACATAAATAAACCACGTTAGGTATTATTATTTAAAGTTAAAGTTAATGGGGACACACGTAAATAAACTGTAGGCTTTCTTTGTGACACCGGTAGGTCTTCTTTCGTCAGCATAAACACGTGCTCGTAACTCGAACGTAGAGATAATAAAATGGATTATAGTTTGTCGATTCGAATGCGATAGGATTTGGCACATAACTATCATTTCTTTGGCAAACTAACTCGGACAAGGATTCTCAAGAGATTCTTTTTACCTGAGTGATATATTTTGACCTTTCCCTCTCTCTTTTTCTCTCTCTCTCTCTCGTCTTCTCCTTCATTAAGAATTAATAGTGTTTCTTTTTTTCTTTTCTTCTTTTTTCTTTTTTTTTCCTTTAATGGAATCGTTTTTTCCCCTCTTATTCTTGTTCAATGCATTATATAATAGATTTTTTAGTTCGTACAATCAACAGAAATATAAAAACATAGAGAAGGAAATAACTTGCTTAGAAAAAAAAAAAAAATATATATATATATATATAAAGAAAAGAACAATTAATAGGATATAATATCTATGTTACCGTTTCTTTTTTTTTTTCTAATTTATAAGTCGATACATACATTGTAATAGATCGACATTAACTTTTATTATAGAATTAGAGACTAATGTGTAAAGATGTATTATTATTATCGGATTTCAAACGTATAGATCTTCTCTAATCTTTATTTTTGTTTATCGTCGTAGTAAATAATTGTACTTTTTTTTTTTATGTTTAGTTTCTCTTTTTTGCTTTTTACGATCATGATATCTCGATGTCCTCCGTACGAGAGATAGATCTTGCGTCATCGAGAACAGGTTGCCAATTACGTCATTCTTCATTCCGTATCGTCCAGACTGCGAATATTTTCACGGATCGTCGCTATAGCAGGGGAATATACCATAAATTCTAAAAATAATTCTTTTGCATTTGTAAGAATTGAGGACAATCCTATCTGTATACCGTAGAAGAAAGAAAATGAGAACCGAATGAAGATGAAACAAAAGAAAAGTAAAAAGGAATTTATAAAATAAAACAAAGAATTAATTAGAAATGTTAGAAGAAATATAAAACAAGAATTTGAATTAGAAATTAGAGAGGAGAAATGCAATGCGTAATTTTTTCTTTTTTTTCCTTTTTTTTTTCTTTTTTATTCTAAAGAATCTAATCTTCCACTTTAGAAATAATAATATAGGACATATAATCATTGCTTCACGCGGGATTCTACAATAATTGCGTATAAAGTCAATTGAAACAATTAGTATCAATACGTTTTCACAGTTCGCGGCGTTTACACGTAACGCATAATCATTTTATTCGCTTTCTCCATATCGAAGATTTTTCCTTTCTCATTTGATTAACATTTGCGGAGATACGATGAAAGCGTAAACAATTTTTACACTCGGCCTGTTTCAAAATAGAAATTGATAGAATAATTGTGTCAGTAATTATCTAGCTTAAATCGAGAAAGTGATATTAGAAATTTTTGATAGAACGATAAAAGAAGAAAAGGAGATACATTTTTTACAATTAATTTTTTAAATTATATATTAATTTTTTATTTTAAATATATATATAATAAATAACGAGTAATATTAATAATTTATTATATATATAATATTAAATATATATTATATAAATTTTAAAATTGATGAATTAATTACAAAAAGAAAAAACATTTGTTTAATATACATTTTTCTTGTGTAATTTTTTTTTCATATACAAGTAATATTTCTTTGACGAGTATTTTATTGAAAAAAAAAAGAAAAGAAAAAAGAAAAATACTATTTACTTGCAGCATTATATTAAAAAAAGAAAAAAAGCATATTAAATTTCTTTCTTTCTTTTTTTTTTCTTTTTTTTTTTTTTTTATTTTTGATATCCAATGGAAATGGATTTCCATCATTCTATTTAATATCACCTATTGTCTTTCTCATATAACAGAACGAATCAGAAGGATGCACTTTCGATGTAAAATCGTCTCATTTTAGAAGTCTTCAGAACCCTTCATCCACTTCACATAGACCAATATCGTATCTCTCTTATGCGTGCTCGCGCGAGTATCACTACTCTGTTATCAACAGCTCGGTTTTCTACGTAGACGAAGTAGATCGATGTGAGTGAAGAGTACTCAACTATGACGGAAACTCAACAATATATACTACCGTTAGGATAATGTCGGACTCATCGTTGACTTGTACCACCAACTCTACTCATATATCCTATACTTTGTTTGCTTTATCTCTGGATACATAAATACACACATACATATATATATATATATATATATATACACACATATACATGTAACTTTCATTTTGTCGTCTGAGACTAATTGGGGAAAAAGAAAGAAAGAAAGAAAGAAAGAAAAATAATAGAAAATCTTTAATCATCATTTTTTCATTGCAAAAATTATTATCAATGAAGACGTCTCTTAATTGATAAAACCACAATGTTATTCTATAACAAAAATATCTCTGATTTTTTCCATAAATATGTATATGTCTATTTCATCGAATATGTTGTACGTACGAATAAAAGAAGAAAAAAAGAAAAAAAAAAAAAGAAAGAAAACAAATGTACGAACGAAAAGAAAAGAAAAAAAAAAAAAGAAAAAAATGGGGGGAAAAAAAAAGCAGAGAAACTGTTCAGAAAAATGCAAGAATGCTTTCACGTCGGGAACGATTCGAAGACAGCCAACGGGCAGATAAAAAAAGGAAAGAAGAAAAAAAAAAGAAAGATAAAAAAGAAAAAAGCAGAACTTGGTCTCGCACAGTTTGTAAGGACGAAGAGTGCTCCGTAGGAACATTCACCGAAACTCGTTGGAAATGCATAATAGTAAAGTAGTATAGTATACTATAGTATAGTCTATAGTAACTTGTTATAAAAGGATATATATATATATATATATATATATATATATATATATATATATATATATATATCCTTTTCTACGAGTTGCCACAAGAATCTATTCGTCATGTCCGTTCTTACAAAGCCGGTTGCTGACCGTGTAAAAGAACGTAGGTGCATACGTACGAATGAAGAATACGATTGAATGAAGGAGACGGACATTTAATTGTGAAGAGGCGTAGGAAGAGGTACTGAAAGAGGAATATAAACGTGAACTAGGTGGCCAAGTATGTCGTTGTCATAAGATCTATGTATATGTGTGCACGTATATGGATGGTTGGTTGGATGGATGGATGGGATGGATGGATGTGTGTCTGTGTATTCGTCTCCGATCCCTCTTCTCGTAACATCGACGATTACCCAGAGCGTCATAATCACTCTTAGACCATATCCCGTTCTTTTCTCTTCTACTTTTAAGGCTCTTCTCTGTTGGAGTCTTTTATACGAGATGATGGTAACATTTTACTACGATCGTATCTAAGTACTTAGATCGAACCAAAAGAATATGAGAATTAGATTGAAAGTATCTTTTCTTCTCTTTCTTTTTTTTCTCTTACTCTCTCTCTCTCTCTCTCTCTCTCTATTTTTCTTTTTAGGAAAAAATAAGATAGTCGGATAAGGATAGTTCTTATATTTAAAGATGGTTAATACGAAAATTTAGATTATTTCGAAATTTTATATTGAATTTCTCATATAAGTATATTTAAATACTTGTAAGAAAAAAAGAAAAAAAAACAAAAGAAGGATAAGAATAAATGTAAAGTACTTGATTTAAATTTTCTATAATCCATAAGTAACTCTTATATCTCGTTCAAAAAAAAGGAAGAAAAGAAAAGAAAAAAAAAAGGAAAGAAAAGAGTAATTGGATGATTAAGCGACAAGTGGTCCCCCACGCCAATTTTTGTTGTTATTGTTTGCATGAATAATGTTCTTTTAAAACACGAAGAACTTTTTGTATATCAAGTAGTAACCGAGGGAAAAAGAAAACATGATAAAGTTTAAACGAGAGAGAGAGAGAGAGAGAAAGAAAGATAGAGAGAGAGAGAGAAAGAGAGAGAGATAAGACCGAAGCAAGACATATTTTTCTTTCTTAATAATTAAAAATCTTCGAAAAATATTTAAGAAAGATCAATTTATGCGTGAAATTTTCTTTTAGATATATTAGTTTATCAGGAAACTTCATTATTTCTACGAAATTAGCGGTATAAATTAAAGAGCAATTTGTATGGATGATAAATGACGATGTCTTGCTATTATGTCTATCGTAAACAACTTGAATGTTTTCAATTGATTATACATAACACTTTGTGTATTTGAGAGAGAGAGAGAGAGAGAGAGAGAGAGAATGAGAAGATTCATTGATTCGATAATACTCACGTCTCTACGAACGTAACAAACTACGGACGCGTGTTTACCTTGGCACACATTCGTTACACGACGACGATGACGACGACGACGTAGAGATCTTCCGCGCAGCATCTTTCACGTTCATTGGTTTACAAGTTTTTCTTTGTCAATAATAACGTAATACATATATTAAATGGTCCATATAAATTATTCTCATTAAATTATTGTAAAATTATTTGAAAGAAGTAAAATATGAAAGTAAAAAAAAATAATATTTAGAAGTCTTTCATCTCTCAAACGATTAATCATTTTTATATCATTTTACACACCACACACACACACACACACACACACACACACACACACACACACACACACACACACACACACATATATATATATGTATAAATCGATATTTACAATAATTTTGCTGGAGACAGTTCGTAATAAACTTTACGTGGATCATTCAGTATATATGTACTTTACTTGAAATGATAATATTCTCGTTTAATTCGAAGAATTATCACGTTAATGATACTTCACGCGAATACTCAGAAGTTTTACTATGATTAAAAATGAAATGGAAGTTCTTTAATTTTACCATCGAGGTATTATTAAATTACATTCGGATCGATCCAATATACTGTTAACCAAGAGAAATAGTTCTCTCGACCTTTCAAATCTATACGACTAAATGTAAAGATTCGTTAGTGAATTATCTATTTTCTTAATTATTTAATTCTTCTCCCATTAATAAATAATTAAATCTTAATTTGTTAATAACAAGCTCTTCGATAAATTATTTCTTTTTATATTAGTATCTTAAGTAATCTATACAATAATAAATAATAACAATCGATTGTTACAATATAATAACAACAATCGTTGATTTATCATTTAATTAATAATCATTTATAACTATAATTTCATTTACAATAATTCATTATTAACTTTATTAATACTTATTCCAATAATTTATGATGATGTCTTTTTATAATAATAGACAGGAAGGAAGTGTTACTTATTAAGGTTAACGATCGAAGATCGATCGATCGATATCACGTCATGATTTCCTTTGCCTTCTTAAAGACAACATACCCTATCTTCTTGACGTTCGTCTTTTGGTCGGCACCTTTCATGTCGCTTGCATGTACGCGTGCTAGGTGAGAACGTCTTCCTGCCTTGATTACAATCCATTGAGTACGCGATCCGCATGACAGCTTCGTTCATTCGAACGGGTTTTTCTGAGTTTAGCATTGTCAAAGGTAGCTCCTTTGAGAAATATAAACATCCGTTTGACGTACAAGTAAAGAATGTACTTTTAATCTTCATATAAACATAGATATAAGTATCGTATATATTTTATGTTTTCAGTAAAGCAAAATCAATTGTCAGTTCAACATCACGAAAATATCCAGATCATTTTTTTTTTTGGACTCCTTCCTTGAAACTGGCTTTGAAACGTACTTGTAAATGGCGTAAGATAAACATTATTTTATTTATTAAGAATTATAATTTTTTTTTTTTTTTTTTTTTTTTTATATAATATCGTACTACTAATTATATTTTTTAGGTAAAATTATAGACGAAATTATTAAAATTATTATGAATGATTATATAAATAATTTAGGCTGATATATAATTGTTTATAAAAATATTAATTGTTATTCCTGGAGATAGATAACCCTTCAGACATCGTCGATAATATTGCTTGCGAGAGCCATCTATCAGTAATTTTTTTTATCCCTCAGAGTATGCAACACGGTCGTACACATTTGTAAACAGCCGTTGCATACTACAAGGGATAAAAAATGTTACTTACTGATAGATGGCGTTCGCAAGCAATATTATCGACATTGCATGAAGTATTGCATATTTTCAGGCGGGATAATTAATAATTTGCATATATAATTATAAAAATTAATATTAAATAAACATAATAAATTAATTAAAATTAAAGTTAGAATTTTTTTGTGATCCTAATACTGACTTAATTAAATTAATTATATCAAAATCTAATTTTTAAAAAAGAATTTTGTACGTTTCCAATTACATAAAATGATGAAATATAAACTTCAGGTCTATGAGAAGACAAACAAAGCGGACGAAATCAGGAGGAAAACGTCTGGCTTAGTGTCGACGACCTCGAATCGTCGAACATCCGTAAATATTTGCTCTCTGGAAAAAAGTTAAGCGAGTATCACCGTTAGTAATGGCGACGACAGCGTCAACCGAAAGGATGGAGTTGCCAAAGGATATCCCTAAAAAAAGATTCATCAACACGAATCTGATATCTTTGAAATGTCTCTTGTTCTTCTTTTTTGGAGGTACACGTTCGATGTATCTTTTTAATTTTCTTTTTAAAATCATTCGTGATCAAAACGATTTAAATTACAAAAATGAAGTTCATAATTTATATTTAACTTCGATCAATTTTATTATCTCTTACCAATGTATATCTATTCTATTCCATTCCACCAATATTATTCAATTACATATTTACATTAAAAAAATAATGTAAAGAACATTTATGTTTATGATAGGATTAGGCAGTCTCTTCCCATTTCTTCCACTGCATATGCAAGAAATAGGATTGAGCATAAAAGAGATACGATTGATCTCGATGATCTCACCGGCTGTAGCGATTTTCGGACCACTTGTAGCCGGTCCGATAGCAGATAAACTCGCTGGTCATCAAGGAAAAAATGAAAAATCATCGACTGGTCGTTACTTGAGAGTAATGATAGCTATTTGTTGCGTCCTCTCAGCCGTCTTTTACGCAGCTTTGCTACTCTTACCGTCCATTGACAAAATGGAATCATCGACAGTCAAGGACAGGATCGAGACACCGATTGCAAATAATCAAGGTTTAAAATTTAGTTGCGATGAAAATGGTGCGATCGTTCAGCAAGAGAGATGCAAAGAAGACATGGATTGTCATCGTTGGTCCGACGAGGACAAGATTGGTATATTGCTTTTAGAGAACTGTAATTATGCTTGCTATCCAATCGCGATGAAACGATGGCAATCATCGGAATCCGAGGAGGAATCTTCGTCTTATCAGACTGTCGAGTCAGAAATCGATGAAGAAGGTAGTGCTGATGCCGTTACTCCTCTAGATATTGAAGTGGATTACGTTGTTCAGGTAAAATTAGCTATCAAGAGATCAAAATCTAATTATTTCTTTTTTAATTATAGAACGACGGAACCAAGTTACTTCTTTCTTTTTTTTTTTTTTGTTTTTTTTTTTCTTGATTTTTCATTTCTATATAGTATATAATACATTGTTTATTATTTAAATATAAATATAAATTATTTGATAATTTTTGTAGGATTTAGAAAGGTCCAAAAAAACACGTAGATTTGTAATACCGCAGAACGAACCACCTCATCTTTGTTTCAAAGATAACGACAACGTGGTTTGTCACGTATATACAGAATATTCCGAAGACTTAGCATTAAACGTCAGTTTAAAACAAGCTATAAATGCGGATGATAGAGAAGCATGGTGCGCGTATCCTGTTAAAGAATATTTCGATTGTCGAATACCGCCTGAACTTGAGACGAGAATGGCTGAGTACAATCAAACTTGTACGATAGAATGCGATTTGAAGGATCCTTATGTAACTCCAGGTATACAAAACACAAATACAAGTTTGTGTCATCTGTGTCATAAATATCTTTTTTCCTTTCCTGTTTTTTTTTTTTTTTTTTTTTTTTTTTGTTAACTTTTTAGATAGCGTGTTAGCTGAGAGTCAATGTTCACAACCGTCTGGCCTCGCTGAATTAACATTCTGGACCTATTTGGTAATTCGATCTATCGCTGATATTTTCCCAACAACTGCTGTCGCCTTGATCGATGCAGCAATTGTTATAGCAACACGAGAGACTTCGTCGGGTCGTGGAGATGTTGGTCGACAATTAGCATTCGGTTCTATTGGATTTGCTATTTTTGGTCCACTCACTGGTTACCTTAGTACTCTTTTACAAGGTGCAAACACGATTTATTATCTACCGATCTTGATTCATGCCGGACTGATGCTTCTCGTAGCAATCGTTGCTTTAGCAGCAAATAATATGCCACTTAGTCCACCTGAATGGTGGTGGCATACTAGAAGTGGAATGTTAGCCTTGCCTATGAGTGCTATTAAAAGATATGGTAGCGAGACCGCTGCCCTTGTCATTGTCCTTATGGTTATGGGTACCTTCTGGAGTGCTATGGATAGTTATTTACCTTTGTAAGTGAAAATTATTCTAATATTTTTTTTATGTTTCTTCGTTCTTGAAATTTGATATTTTTAATTCGACCATAAATATTTATATATTTTTGTTGAAACATAGATATCTTCAAAGGCTAGGAGGTGATAGCCTATCCATAGGAGTTTCTATGACCATAGGAGCATTACCAGGTTGTTTATTTCTTTGGAAATCTGAACATCTTGTTGATTACTGTGGTCATAGTAATTTACTTATCACAGCATTTACAGTTTATATTGTTAGGTAAGTAGGTGAGTCTTCCTTTCTTCTTGGAGTTCAATAAAAACGAATGATTTTCAAGAATTTTCTTTTTCTTTTTTTTTTTTTTTTTTATGTCCACTGTTATAACGAAGTTAATTTTTTTCTTTCATTCATCCACGATTGTTTCTTTTAGATTTTCCGGTCTTTGTCTTCTCAAAGAACCATGGGCGTCCGTAATTTTCGAAGGTTTAGAAGTATTCACGTTAAGTGTCATGTGGGTTACTGCCATTCTTTATCTGAGACATCTCGTCCCTCGTCATTTAACGGTAACTGCTCAAGCTTTACCTGTGATCGCTCATTTTTGTGTTGGTGAGTATGAATACGGTCTTCGAAAGAAAAGTTAAGAAAAGAGTTAGTTCGCTTTTCATTGGATGCTCTATTGATTTCCAATAGTCCTGGCACAAACTTTTTAATGATACTTGTCAAGAATATTTTTTCTTATTACTTGCAAGGGTGTTTTATTTCTTTAATTTTTATTATCGATATCTCATCAATAAGTTGAAAACTTTAAGAGAATAATAACTAAATAAACATTTATTACATAACACGTTTATAATAATAAATATTTACTTAGCTATTTTCTTCTTCTTTTTTTTGTTTATATATAATTACATATACATAATTATGTAGGTCGATGCATTGGTGCCGTAATCGGAGCTTACATCAACATGGAAAATGCTAGTTCAATCGAATCCTGGAGATTTGTATTCCGTTGCATGGCTGCTGCTGCAGCAATCGTTTCTGCATTATACTTCATCGTTTATCATGGTTTATTAAAACCACGATGTCATGCTCAAACTGTTCAAGGCCCGAGACAACCACCCTCGATTGTATTAGGTAAATATTATATAATTTATGAAATAATTATATATATATATATATATACAAAACAGACATAAAAAATTGTTGATACAATTTAATTTAATATTCGATGTTAAATAATATTTTAATTGTTTTTTTCTTTTGTTTCTCTAAGCAGCCATGAATGGAAATGGTAATTATACACCTTTGAGGGTTTACCATAATGGTATGGGTAGAAAAGGTCAATTCAGATATTAAAAATCCCCATGTAAAAAAAAAAATATATATATATACATATAAGCGAAAAATGCCCTAATTAAAGATCAATGGTGCTTCACTTCTAGGTCGCTAAAGCGGATAACTATTCTTTTGTTTTTTCTTTTTTTTTTTTTAATTTTTTTTTTATATTTAGTTTTATTTAATTATAGAATGATATCGAAATACTCATATTCTTCATATTCAAGAAAGTTGTACGTATTGCATATGTATATCACGATGGAAATGTGTGTATAGAGAGATGATTTTTTTATTTTTATTATTATTATTATTATTATTTTTTTTTTTTTTCATAACACTGAGTATCTTATTCGCTCATTCACGATATTTACAAGAGAGACATGTAATAACAATAATTATTTATGAGTTTCAAGTGAGTCGTAAAAAAAAATTACGCTGTGACTAAAACTAAAAAATGTATTTATTTATTGAATACGACTAAACTATATATATATATATATATATACACATATATATATATATATATACATACATATATATATATATATATATATATATCTTTTTTATAAACAAACAACTTCTCTCATTTTTTTTCTCTCTCTTTTTATATCTTATCAAACATAATAAAGAAATATGTGATAAATATGCGTTAAATATTACTGCCTTATTCCATAAAAAAAAAAAAAAGAAAAAAAAAAAGAAAAAAAAATGGGAGTATCTTTTTTCTCTTTCATACAACTATGGAACAATTGTGTATAACACTGAACGTTCGATTATTATTATTATTATTATTATCATTATATTATTAATATTATTGAGATATATATATATACTTATATATATATAAAAGTATATATATATAAGTATAAATATATATATATACACACACACACATACACACACATACACACACATATATATATAAATATATATATATATATATGATATTATATTAATCTTATTAATAGCAAGATGTGTGTATGAAAAATTACAATTTTGATGGAAATAATATATGAATTATTCGAAAGTCAGTTATGTTGTATGTAGGTATGTGTACATGAGAATGATGTTAAAAATAAAGTACATTGAACAAAATATAATTCTCTATAATTATTATAAAGTTATTATATGGTAGAAGCTTATGTATTAAATAATTATACTGTTTAAATAATTTCTATGATTCATTTATTCCAATATATTTCTGATCGAATGAAAATTTCTTTTAGAACTTTATACGTATCCGATTCGATGCAATATTTTCTTTTCACTTTGTTGCATGTCTTTACTTTAATATATCCTGACAAATTTAATTGTTCTGTTATATATATTATATACAACAATTACGTCTCACGATCTTTTGTTTCTTTTTTTTTTTTATACATTACTTTTCAATAACAAGTCATGTATCATATATATATATATATATATAAAAAGTAAGTATTATTTCATTAATTAATCATATTTATATTATGTTATATTATATCATATTAATATATATATATATATATATATATATATATATATATATATATATATATAATATATATTATATAATATATATAAAAGTGGCAGTAGCATTTTTTGACAATATACTTCTGCTAAATAATAAAAGCATTATATAATATAATTAAGAAAGTCAAAGAGATTTTAACTGATAGGAATATTAACATTTCGAACAATTATATATACAATCTTATTAATTCCTTTCAGTAATTATCATTCGAATGATTTTTGTAGAAATGAATATACAATAATGTTAATTATTATATTACTATTATTTATTATGATTTATTATTATTATTATTATTATTATTATTATTATTAGTAATAGTAATATTAATGTTATTATAAGAATGACTTCTTATATCGTTAAATATAATACAAATATATACTTCAAATTTTATCTTAAAAGAAAAAAATACTACAGTCGTTAAATATACAATAATCCTGTGTGCATTGAAAATGAAACTTTGTTAATATTTGGATAATCGTCATTTTCTTTTTTTTCTTTTTTTTTCTTTTTTTTTTTCAAGAAACTATCATTTTTGTGCAGTACTATATAAATATACAATTTCATTTCAATGTAAATGTTTAATTTGAACAATTAATTCTTCGTAATTATTATTATTCTCTAACATTTCTATAAAATCAAGATATCTATTTTTTGAAATAAATATATGTGCAATAATGTCATCCAATAAATGTTGTATGTATAATATATAGATATTATATATACCATTTTTTTTATGTTTTTTATTTTTTATTATTACTATAAACCTATATTTTCATATTGACAAATATTAACAATAAAGAAGTTGAAAATTTTATTAAGTATGCTCCTATTTATAAGCACAAATTAATTCGCTCGATAATGATAAACAACACTTCACATTTAAATTTAGGTCGCTTTCATTACGTTTTTCTATTATTGCGTTAATCCTCGATAATGGTAATATCATCTTCTGTAGAATTATTTAAATTCTCAGTAGAATTTGTTTCATTAACAATTAATGAATTTATAACGGTCTCTATCGCCTTTTTTACGTCTAAATTTTGTGTTTTAGGCAATATATTGCATGTTATTTTTGTATGTGCTTTTTCAACTTCTGTATTTATATCTCTATTATTAATTGAAATTTTTTCTACCCTGAGATTATTCGGAACAGGTTTCGGAAGTGAAAGTATCAATTCTGTTTCTGGTACATTATTCACAGTTTTTGTTTTACGATCTTTCTGGTCATTTAATTTAGTAGATTTGCTTAAATTAATGGATGGAATTTCATTAATTAATATTTCTGGACTACTTGAATCCATCTCCATACCTGTAAGACTTTCTAAAACATCGTTCGATGAGTCATCTATTTCCATTCCATGATCTTCAATATGTTGTAAGTAAAATATAAATTGTTCTTGATATTTTCCAAAATGTTTATTTGGTGTAATTATTGGCTGTAAATCACTGTTATTAGTTGAAGGATTATTATTGGCTTTCATTAAAATTGAATGACCAATTGTTTTTTCATAATCCTTTGATTCAAAATTAAACACTTGTATTGACTTATCCGTATAAAGAATAGAAGAATTTCCGACACCTTGACTAACCATCCTTTTCTTTTTGGAAAATGTTTCAAAAACATTAGTTGAAAGAACAAGTTCAGATGGTTTCATAATTGTTACAACATCCTCATTGTCAGATTCTGCAGTAGAATCAGATACACAAGTCATATCAAGTGGTATTTTATTAACATCTTCCAATGATAATGCTCTAGAAATAGACTTTTCTACAATTTTATTTTCCGTATTGTGAGATCTTTCCCAACTGCTGTAGTCTCGTACTATCCTGTCATTAATATACGCTAGTTGCGTTACAGTGTTACAAATTTCATCATAAAGAGACTGAATTTTAGATTGTGCTTCTTGTATAATATTCGTACTTGTTTTCTCACTTCGTGTATCTTCAAGTATTTGATGAAATTTAATTTTAAGATTATCTAAGATATAATTAAATGGTTCTTTATATGGAAGAAATACAATTTGACTAAAATTCTTTTCACTTTTTTTTATATTTGTATATAACTCGCGCAAAGGCTGTTCTATTACCTCATTTATGTTTGTTCTATTATTACTACAACTATTATCCGTACTCACAAGTGCTACAGGTACAGCTATCGTTGATTGTGAGTCAGCGTTAACTGTAGTATTCTTATTAAGAGGCATATTTTGAGAATTCATCGATTGAATGGTTGATGGTTCATCAGAATCACTATCCAAATTTATAACATTTGGTGCCATCATCATTTGTACTACTTTTTTTGGTTTTGGTAGTAAAACTCGAGATCTATTTAACATTATGTGATGTTTTTGATTTGGTATAGTTACCATTTGTGTTGCAGGATAATACGTAGTTTGAAACGAATTTTTTCCTTGAACTCGTGAAGCTATTATAGTATGCATTGGCTTAAATGCAGCTGTGGATTGTAATAATTTTACGGTGGGGACTGCGTTGATGGTAGAATTATATACAGTTGTCTTTAGATTGGGTGAATCAATCTTCTCTTTAGTGGTTTGATCAGATCGCGGAGATAATGAATTTTCCTGTGTTTTTATTGGAACAGTCGTAACTAATGTACCTGAATTTACAGTAGCGTTATCATTTTTGATATGTTCATCAGAACATAATGATGTGCTTACTTCAGGAGACTTTGAACTATTTTCAGTGGACGAAGACAAACATTGTTTTATAGGTACCAATCTTGGAATAGTTCCATTAGATATAGTTATCCTTCTATGCTTGTATTTTCTTTTTAATGATCTACGCTTTGCTGTTATTGGTTCATTACTAAGATTAGGATCATACGTTTCATCCTCGTCTTCAGAATTAGATCCATTCCTTCTACGTTTACGCTTTCTTCTACGTGGACAACATTCAGACTCATCTAAATTCATTTTTTCTTCTATATCTTCTGGTGACATTCCTCTATCATTTTGTAATATTCTATAAAAATATAACCAATAAATGTAATAAAACAATCAATATATAAAAATAATATTAATTGTTTTAATAGGTATTATAATAGAAAATTATAATACCTTGTAACCGTTTGTACATGCTGTAACAAAGCCCAACATGTTGCCCTAGCAGTATATAAATCCACTGGATTACAGACAAAACATTTCCATTTTTCATCGGCCTCAATCTTTTTTCTTACTAAAGAATCAAAATTTCTTTTAATACATTTATAACAAAAAGTATTACTGCAATAGGAACAACAATATAAATTGCCGCCATTTGCACACCATCTACAAAACATGTCAGTAGCATCATCTCCTAAAACAATATGTTTATAACCATTTAAACTTGCTAATTAATAGATATAACATATAACATATGCACTCATATTAAAGAATACCTTGTTCAAAAGTACCATCCCCATAAAATTCTCTACATTTAGCACACAACAATGTATGCAATACAGGATGTTCTAACATATTATGAGCTTGTGCTGGTGCAGAACCAATATGAACATCACATGCCGTACAATGAATTTTACGAAATCTTACTATAGAAATATCTATAGAAAAGGAATAATAATTTATTGATTTTGGAATATCTTATATTATAATAACAATAATAATAATAATAATAATAATAATAATAATAATAATAATAATAATAATAATAATAATAATATTAATAAAGTTGAAATATTTATAAATGTAAAATAACACAAACTCCATAATATCACAATAATAATTCTATCCATTAAAATTAATAGAATAAATGATGAATATAATAAAATTAATAGAGACTAGAAATTGAAAAATCATACCATTTCCGAACATAAGTTCATAAAAATTATTTTCTTCTTGAGAAATCTGTGGTGGGGCAATGGTTACAGAGGGAATTAAATCCTTCGGTGTAACTAGAAAACGTAAGCTAGGTTAGTCTTCGAAATTCATATCATAGGTGACACACGTTTTAATTTTTCGATAATCCTACCGTTCTCCTTACTGTCAACCTCTTTTACTTCGTCTACTTGTACTTCGAGCATTGCTGAGATGTCCATATCGATAAAATGTTATATGATATTATCTTGACTGGACCTTTCAAAACACATTCTGTAGCAACGCCATTTTCTTATGTGGACATACCGGCCCAGGGCCCGTCCAGAACAAGCGGACCACAAGTTAATTATGCCATTATACTTTTTATTATTTTTAAATCGATTAAAAATCATTAAAATGTTTGTTCCTTTCAATGAAATTTTCCGTTCGATTAATATATTTTTTATCCTTAAAAAAATATTCTTATTCTTTCTGCTTATCGAACCGAGTTAGATTTTAAAAATTTTCCCGCTCGATATTACTACCAATGGTAGAGAAATCGTTTCCTTCATTATATATCGTTACTCGAATTATTACCAAATCGATCTCGATAATAACGATTTATGTCGTGTGATCTTCAATCGATATAATAATTTCGAGTATTGATTGTACAAATTAACATTAAAATTGCACCCTGTAAAATGTTTAAACAATTATATTAAATAATGATTTTATTGATAAAATTTTTATGATATTTCTAATATTTACGATATTTGTAATATTTTTATTTAAAGGATTACTTTTAAAAAGTTTCATATTTTTTTTTTTAGGTAAGTTAAAATATAGAAATCATTTCGTTGCGATGGCGGGAAGGTTTGTTTACAAATGGCGTTTCATTAATAGCATCATGGCAATCTGATAATGTAAAATACGTATACATGTAAAGGAGATAATGATGGAGAAGTCAAAGGAAAATTTCTTAGAAAAATCTGCTGAAAAATTAACGAAAAATGTACAGAATATGGCCAATTATCGAAGTCTTTATAATGAAATTCAAGTAAGTATTACGTACATGTACTACATGCATCAATAGAATTCATTATTTTGTTAACCTTTTTTCTACATTATTTTTAGAGACTCGTTGCTTCGACTGTTGTAAAAAAAAACGATTTTGAAAATACTCTGATCGATGCTCTCAAAGTAAATGGATTAGAAACACAACTTAGAAATACTGTGTTTCATTGGGCACGATCGCAGGTGTGTATATATATATATATATATATATATATATATATATATATATTTATTTATTTATTTATTTATTTTATAGCATTGCTATTTTGCTTGTAGTGTTCAATCTTTAATTGCAATGATTTTTATACGATTTTATTGACATAGGATTCATTAAGATCAAAGCCAATACATCTCACTGA
This sequence comes from Vespa crabro, assembly GCF_910589235.1. NCBI lineage: Eukaryota > Metazoa > Arthropoda > Insecta > Hymenoptera > Vespidae > Vespa > Vespa crabro. Next base: position 3,374,903 of record NC_060968.1, on the reverse strand, counting down.
AAATGCTGATTTGATTTACTTGAAAAAAGTTCAAATTCAATGGGAACGTCGTATTCAAAAATCTTTAAATTCCATGTGCAGTGAATTGAATGTTCCATTAGCTCGTATAAGACCCAATGCAGATAGAGAAGAACTTGGTGAAAAATGGAACGAACTTAGTACTTACGATATCGGTAAAGAAAAAAAAAAAAGAAAGAAAAAAGAAATAGAAATAAAAAATTTCATTTTTATTACTAATCAATATCATTTTTAAAATAATAATCGAATTTTTTGTATAGATTTGTCTCAATATAGGCCATTATATGCTCCAAAAGATTTTTTAGAAGTATTGTTTTCTATACGAGATCCAGCCTTTAAGAAACATCCGTATGTATATATATATAAAAATTAAATAAATAATTAATTTATTAAGATACATTTTGATATTTTTTTTTAGCGAGGAATTAAATTGGGATTTTAGTCATATACAAATTCGTGTAAGAACACTCGCAGAACTGGTATGTTCTTTTTTTTTTTTTTTTTAATTAACATTGTAAATAATTAATGTGCGCGTGCATTGTTATTAACATAAATTATATTTTATAAATATCGACAGAGATGTTTGTACGTTGAATTAGCTCAAGGCATGCCTTTGCTCGGTGTTAATCCTGATATGCCTGCTGCAGGAAATTTTTTAAATTTAGAAGCTGAAAGAACTCATCTCGGGGAAAAAGTATTAAGTACAAATTATGCGCCAATCGCTCAAGAATTTTTAAAAAGAGGAGCACCACGTGCTTTAAGAGGACGTCTCTGGTCTCTCGTTTTAGGATCAACCATTAAAGACAACGTACGTGCGTCTCCTAAAATTTTAATATTTATATTTAAAAAAAAAAAAATAATTTCAGATATATTTTAGGACATCGAATATTACGACGAATTGAAAACTATGGTCTTACAATATGACATCGTTGTTGATAAATTAATTATAAAGGTAATGCTAAATAATTAATAAAAAATTAATTATATAAATTATTTTTTATATTTTGTATATTTTAGGATGTACAATTAACAGCAAGTAACGATGATCAATATTTCGTTTTTGAAGATGTTCTTTATAAAACAATGCTGTGTTTTTCAAGGGACTCGGAAGTATTAACTCCGGTTACTACCGACAGAAGTGCAGGTGGTCAAGTGATACATGCGGTTTTACAAGGGAAACCTGCAACCCTAGAAAATACTTTAGTATTCCCTCCAAGTGGTGTTATACCATTTCATGGATTTACGATGTATGGTAGGGATTATGGATTATTGATTCAATTATTAAATTAATATTTGCTATTTTCTAATAAGTTTCATAATAATGAAAATAATATTTTGATATTTTCTATGTAAAAAAATTTAATTAAATTTTTATATTCTTTTTTTTTTTGTTTTGTTCTGTTTTGTTTAAAGCCACTCCTTTCTGTTATTTGTACGATGATCCATGCATCATGTATTATACTTTTCGAGCATTTTATCTACGTTATTGGTTTCGTCTTCACACAGTTTCGAGTCATGAGCAAGGTATAGTTGCATTATGTTTATTATTTGAAAGATTATTACAATGTCATGAACCACTGTTATGGGCCCATTTTAAGAACATACATCTACAACCGTAAGTTTTCTATATTTTTTAATTCATTTTTATTCAATTATATTATTCATTTATACATGATTTTATTTCTTTACAGAATTAAAATAGTATTCAAGTGGTTGATGAGAGGTTTCAGTGGTCATTTACCACCCGAGCAATTATTATGCTTATGGGATTTAGTATTAGGATATGATTCTTTAGAGATAATAGCTCTTCTTGCAGTGACGATTTTAAGTTTTAGAAAAGAAAATTTGATGCAGGTCAATAATCAGCACAACGTAGAAGTAAGAAATCAATATGAATATATTTTTTATAGAGGAAAAAAAAAAATAAATCAATGTTATCGTTCATAAATTTTATTTTTGTTTTTCAGGCAATTTTAGCGGATTTATCATCATTAAAAGTAATACCGTTGTTGCAATTAGTCTTATTGAAAGAATAATTAGATTGTTCTTATTGAAATCGAAGAAAAAATAATATTATAAAATTTATATAAAATTTTAATGACTTTCGAAACGCCTGTAGATCTACAACCCGTTCTACATGTAAACGAAAAAGCAAATTTTCAAGAACGTTAATAATTTGTTGGTTACGTGATTAGTATTTATAATCAATTATTATTGATATAATTATATTTGTGTGTATATATATATATATATATATATATATATATATATATATATATATATATATATGTATATATACATATATATATATACTCTGTTTTGAATCACCTACATGACAACAAGAACATATGTAAACTCATTGAGAGGGGAGGACATGCCTGTTTCCGGCCAATGGAACACGATCGAAACTATAAGCTACGCTTACACACGTACTCGCAAGCAGATTCACAATGACGTCATCGTTAGAATCGTATAATAAAGCAGTTTTAAGCAATTAACAATTATCCTCGTTTGCTATATACAATTTTGCGAGAAATTAATTTATAATTGTCGTTTAGACCTATTTGCCATATATAAGAATTTATTTGCAATTTAATTTTCCGTTTGTTTTATTTTTAATTAAAAAAAAAAAAAAAAAAAGAAAGAAAAAGATAAAAAAAAAAGAAAAAAAAAGGAAAAAAATATTTTAAAATGTAAATTTAATATTTTAGAATTTTAAATGTAAAAAATTGCTCTTCGAAAAAACATTTGAAATGTACAATTTGCATATATCGATGTTCGATTCTCGAATGTATAACTTGGATGACGTCGATTCTCGGATGCGCGAACTCTCTCTAAAAACCTTTGTACTAGTGGAGCATACCCTGTAGTGTTCGTGCGATGCACGAAACCAGAGACGCCTACTTGCTATCGTCAATTGTGTTTATATAGTCCGTTCACTAACTATTGCATTCTCTCTCACATCAGTTTTAGTGGAAATTTATCGCTGGTCTAGTGTAATAATCGATAAATTGTAAGTAATATTTAACTCTCTTAATGTAAATGTAATCGTTCTTAAATGATATTTAAAGCTACGTGCGTTCTCGTAGTTCTTACCGTGTAGAATTGTAGCTATTAAGGGTGGGGTGGTTTTCACCCCCAAATTATTAGTCATGCTCAACTTTGCGCCACCGTCGATCGTCCTTGGTGTTAGCGTTGGTTCCGAATAATTCGACCACTATTCATACCTCTTTTTTTTTTTTTATTATTATTATTCTTTTAAACAAGATAACGAAAGTGGCAATAAGTCTTGTTAATCGTAGCACGTCGATCACCGCCCATTGAGGCAAAACGACGGAACATCTGGATCGTGTGTCTTATCGAATATCATAAATATACTTCCGTTTTTTGCATTGATAATAATGATTTGTGAATTCATAGATATAATAGAGAATAAAATAGAGAGTATTAAAGTATTTTTGTTTTTTTTTCAATAAGATAATTCTCTCTTCAGGCTTGCATTGTTCCCATTAGATTACATGATTTAAGAGGAATACAATTTGAAAAGAATTTAAGGACAACATCAAGATGGCTTGGCGTTTCAAAGCATCAAAATATAAAAATGCCGCACCTATTGTACCTAAACCGGAAGCATGTATTCGAGATATCTCTGTAGGATCATATCAGACTTATGGGAACAATATTACAGCATCGGCTGCATTTATGGCATTTAATGTGGATCACAATGGTACTTTCTCAGAAAGTAATAAGTTATACATTATATGCACTTTTGTTGTACAATGTTATCTGCTTTTTGTAGGATCTAGTTTGGCTGTATTACCACTTGAAGATTGTGGTAGGAAAAGTAAAACTATGCCATTGTTACATGCTCATGCTGATACTGTAACTGATATGGAATTTTCACCTTTTCATGATGGCCTACTTGCTACTAGTTCACAAGATTGTTTGGTAAATTCAGTGAAATTGATTGATGTTATGTGCTTTATTTTTTTTTTTTACCTTTGTGCATTCCAATAACATTATTTTGTTATTTATTAGGTAAAGTTGTGGCATATTCCAGAAACTGGATTAGAAGAATCTCTTTGTAATCCTGAATGTACATTTTCTCATCGTCAAAGAAGAGTAGAAGCAGTATGTTGGCATCCGGCTGCTGAACATCTTCTAACAACTGCCTCATATACAACTTTAACTCTTTGGGATGTACTTTCTCAACAAGAATTATTCTGTAATGGAAACATCTAATTATTCAAATTATAATATTATTTTATAATACTTTCTCTAAGATTTAGAATATTTCTATTATTTTGTAGCTAACAGTGATCATACTGAAGTAATACAATCATTAAGCTGGAAACAAGATGGCACTATTTTGGCAACATCTTGTAAAGATAAACAAGTGCGAATTATTGATCCCCGTGCATCAACTTGTATTGTTAATTTCTGCTCAAGTCATATGAGTATCAAGGATTCTAGGATTGTATGGTTAAATAACTCTGATAGAATATTAACTACAGGATTTGATGCAGCACGTCTTAGACAAGTATACATAAGAGATTTGAGGCATCTTAATGAACCAGTAAAGACATTGGAATTAGATTGCAGTACTGGGTATGAATAAATTGTAATTATAATAAATCAAAGCATAGAACAGTTACTGAAGTGTACTATTTCATTTTTTAGGATTTTGATGCCTCTTTTTGATCCTGATACAAATATGCTATTTCTTGCGGGTAAAGGAGATACTACTATCATGTACATGGAAGTGACAGACAAAGATCCTTACTTGGTTGAGGGAATTCGTCATAGTGGAGAGCAAACTAAAGGTGTGTGTCTGGTTCCAAAAAGAGCACTCAATGTCATGCAAGCCGAAGTCAACAGATTATTACAACTCACATCTAATATGGTTATTCCTATCATGTATCAAGTACCTAGAAAGGTAAATTTTATGTTTATGTAATGAAATTAAAACTTATTATATCATATATTTTTCTAATTTATTATATTTATCTTTTAGACATATAGAGACTTTCACGCTGATATTTATCCTGATACAAATGGTTGTATCGCACAAAATAATGCAGCAGCATGGATCAAAGGCCATAATGCACCTGTTCCAAAGATATCATTAGATCCTGCCAAAAGAAGCAAAGGTGAAGATCCCATAACTGTAAGTAAAAATTTTTCAGATAAATTTATGTGTCATTTAATATATTATTATAAAAAAAACAAAAACAAAAAAAACTGTAGAATATACATTTTAAGATTAAATATCATCTCATTTTGTATAAAGCGTTCATTTTTTCGGAGTACGCATGTTTTTCAATATGCTTCTGTATGCCTGTATTTACATATAGCTAAATCTTTAAACAAACAAGAGAAATGTGTTGATGACTTTATTATATTTTATGGAAACACATGCTTTTAGAAATATATTATTATTATAAATATTGCTGAATGTTTTCACCATGTTTATAAAAAAGAAAAGGAACATTTATTTTTTTTAATTATGAGAAAATATATTTTGCGTTTGCTATATAACAAAATTATTTTGCTGTGTGACTTGTATTTCTTGTATAATTTATTTATTTTTTATATTGCAACATTCGTGTAAATATAGCAAGATAATTTATAAATTATATTAAGTGTACAATGTATATAATTAACAATTATTTTAATATTTTAATTACTTTTTAATATGTACAGTGCTATATTTACATTATTAACAAGTTTTTAAATATAGTTTAGGTATTTCAAGGATTAATGGACATATATGCATATATATATATATATATATATATATATATATATATATATATATACACATATATAAATCAATTGTATGTTCCCAGAATATGCATACGTTATTTTTCTTTTCTTTCATTTCTCTTTTTATATTTTTTGTATATTTTTCATATTTCAGATATCCAATGTATATTTTATAGTTTATACATTAGCACTATTGAAAGTGTTATTCCTGGCACGTGTTATTGTAATGGCAATTGATGTTCTATAGCTTAATCTATCAGCGTAAGTAATATTAAGTTCGCGTAAAATAAGTTATGTATTTTTATTTTTTAGTTTTAATTATTTTCTATATACATATTTAAATACATACATAGAGTAGTTTGATAATATAAAAACTAGATTAGTTTGTATTTTTTGTTTTGTTTCTGCTATGAAGTAAAATAGACAGAATGGTTTTGTGTGTATATATGAGAGAAGCTTGTAGATATTATATATATATAAACATATATATTTATATAGTATATAACTCTTTATGTAAACGCAAATTAGAAACTATGCAATTGGACAATCAAATTTGGTTTGACTAGTTTGCGTCATTAAGGAATTTACCGTACCTTTAGGTACACAAAGGAAATTTAGCAACACTGAAAGAAAATCAAAACGAAATTAAAGTGGAACCGATCAAGTCTCCAAAATCAATAACGATTGCAACACCAAAAGGATTTTGCAAAGCTCAAGGTATCAATCATGAAAAGGAGAAGAACATAGAGAATGATATCGAGAAGACAGAAGAAAATAAAAAGATTGAGATAGAAGATGAGAAGATAAAAATGCAGAACGGTGGACAAACGATACCACCGAAGCCTCTACCCAGAGCATCAAGAACCAACAGCGTTTCTGAGGATGAACCTAAACCTGTAGCACGACCTCGCACATCACCGAGTCCAGGATCCGTCGTTACATCTGTAAATCCAAATTCGATCAGCGGATACAAGGTTGTAAATTAGTTGTATGAAACAAAAGAAAAGAACAAAAAAAAAAAAAAAAAGAAAACAGGCGTTACTTTTGTATGTGTGATTTCAGTGTGTGTTTTCAATTACATACTTTGCCATTTCTTTTCACATTTCATCATTTTTTTTAACACATGTCATATATCTTAATTATTAATGTCATATCATATTTTATATATAATCGTTCATCATGATTTCAACTGTAGATATATATTAATATTAAAAAAAAATTTTGTTTCTTTTTAATATTAATTTATAATGGAGTAGAAAATTTGTTTAATTTTATTTGTACAACAGATGATTATAATATATATATATATATTTTTTTTTCTTTTCTTTAGCCGCGGCTTGGACCAAAACCATTTCAGGCAAAATCTGGTAGTCAGGAATTCTCTTTCGATAAGGTCTTCTCTGTGCCTGTTGCACCGAACAATGATACAAATGGTTATCCAAATGATATCAGTATACCATTGGATAATACTACCGATCCAGAAAAATCACCAACGTTTTCTAACGAACGTATGAAGGAAGCAGAAAATGGAAAAAGTGATTCTAGCTCATTGGAAGAGGATGCAAATTCAAGTGACTCCGGATATAAACCAAAAACACCGAGCACCGCAGAGAGACGAAAAGTTTTTGAAACTAAAGTTAAGGATGAATCGCCTGAAAGTGAAGACATAGGAGGTTTCGAACGTGGTAATGTTAATAGAAACTCAATCGCAGAAAGGCGACGTTTGTATGAAAGTAGATCTGTATCTGTAACTGATGGAAATTTAGCCGAGAAAGCAATGGGATCGCCGACCATGTTACGAAGACGAGATTCTTTCAAAACTAAGAGCGAGGTAATTAAAGAGGATGATGTTAAGAAAGTCGTTCCAATGTTGCGCCAACAAAGTATGGATCCACGTTTGGAAAAGGTTGAACCAATTACAACACCAACTCCTAAAAGAACATCGACAGTATTTGGTATAAAATAATATATGAAACGATTTCGTTAAATATATTAAAATATTTGAACTTTATATCAAATAATAAAATTTCAAGTATCTAGAACTAATCTTTTTATTTATAGGTCGAGTATCAAAATTCAGACATCTTAAAGGCACACCTGGTCATAAATCTACTCATATTGAAAACGTAAGAAATATTAGTCGACAGATATCAGGAGAATGCGATGGTTTTCACGGTATGTATATGTGTGTGTTAAAAACTTTCTTGTCTGATATAATTGTTAAATAAACTTAAAATATGTGAAATAAATTTTAGCCAATTCTGATCGCGTTGCTGTTCCTTTGAGTGGACCTGGAGGGAAAATAGCAGTATTAGAATTAAAGAAAACTGGTAGATTGCCTGACGGTGTTATGCCAGCATTGGTTCATGGAGCTACAGTAATGGATTTCCAATGGGATCCTTTTAACAATCAGCAATTGGCAGTCGGTAAAGTGAAGATAAAAAATTTCATCCAATATTTAATAATAATAAAAAAAAAAAATACAAACAATAATTATTTATTATTCAGCATGCGATGATGGCATGATCAGACTATGGGAAATACCAGAATCTGGATTGGCAGAGCCAACAAATGAACCGAGTCACGTGATAGAAGCTCATGCTGATAAGATTTATTTAATAAAATATCATCCTTTAGCATCTGACGTGCTCGCATCAGCATCGTACGATATGACAGTAAAACTTTGGGATTTATCACCTTTAACATCAGAAGAATCAGCCATTCCAAAAATAACATTGTTAGGTCATACAGATCAAATATTTAGTTTAGCATGGTCACCATGTGGACAATATCTTGCTAGTGCATGCAAAGATGGAAAATTGCGAATTTACAAGCCAAGATCCAGTGACGTGCCTATAAAAGAAGGAAAAGGACCAGTAGGTACTCGTGGTGCAAGAGTTATATGGGCATTGGAAGGCAGATACCTTGTTGTAATGGGTTTTGATAAGTATGTCGATCATTATACTCTTTCATTTTGATATCCATAATATACAATATTACTATTATTTTGTTTTTCTCCAGGGTCTCTGAAAGGCAAATAATGATATTTAAAACTGATAATCTTAACCAACCTTTGAATACAGTTGGATTGGACGTTTCTCCTGCGATTTTGATGCCATATTACGATGAAGATAGTTCCACTTTATTTTTAACTGGTCGCGTAAGTTTATCTCTATTTTCCTTTTATTCATATTTTAGATCAAAGATTAGATCATTGTTATATTGGAAATATATTCTCAGGGCGATTCTACTATATATGCTTTCGAAGTTACGGAAGAAGCTCCTTATTGTTGTCCTTTGAGCCATCATCGATGCAGCAGTTTGCATCAAGGATTATCATTCCTTCCTAAGAATAGATGCGATGTCGCAAGTGTAGAATTTGCATCCGCTTTAAGGCTGACAAATAATACCATCGAACCATTAAGTTTCACAGTACCACGTATAAAAGTACTTTGAATATTTTTGATATTTAACAAAAAAAAAAATATATATATATATATATATAAATCATCATATAATTAATAATTATTTTTCTTATAATATTTAGAGTGAATTATTCCAAGATGATCTTTTTCCACCAACAAAAATTACATGGAAAGCAGCATTAACTGCCGCTGAATGGTTCAATGGAATAAATAAACAGGCCTCTAGAATAAGTCTTAAACCACCTGGTATGGATAACTGTAAGTATAATTATTTACTTACAAATAATACATAATTGTATAATATACAATAAATATCTTGTATTTATAGTGACAGAAAATCAAGGACAACCAGCAGTTACTACTATACCATCTGCAACAAAACAATCAACAGGCCCATTTTCAATCTCTTCACAACCATTCAGTAGGCTTGGCTGGAATACAGATGTAAGAGCAAAGCAAGAGGAAGTAAGTTAAAATTCTATTTAAATTGTATTTAATCTGCATGTATATTTTTGAAAATCACACATTGCCGAATGATTTATAATGATGATAGTAGAATCACGTGTAGTTATGTGTGTTTGTCATGAAGAATTACAGGCATGTTATAAAATATATATTTTCATTTTAAAAGATTAAAATATATATATATATATATATATATATATATATATATATATATATATATATATCAATAAGAATACGCGTACTCTCGTGACATACTGAGCAAATATTTTTTTAGTTACTTTTTGTCTCAGTGTATTGCATAATGTGTGTTGTGGTAGATCCAAAAAACAATGAGCAACAATGTGGGGGATGTAATACAGTGCTCTTTGGAACAAGACCACATGGAGGGTGTGGAAGAGCACGAATGGGTAGGTTCATCATTTGTTGCTATGCATGCTATTAATTATTTTAAATTATTTTACTTGATTTGCTTTGATATTTCAATACTTAGCATATTACAAAATTTATGAGAAGGAGAATTTATAAGAAATATTATATTACATGGGGAAAAAAAAGCAATATTAGTTTATTTGTATATTTTGCTTGCTATTCTCTCCCCCCCCTCTCTCTCTCTCTCTCTCTCTCAAGAAATTTGCTATTTTATTTATATTTTTTATATTAGAAATTATTATTATAGAAATTAGTTGTGCTGTATTTCTGCTTTCCTTTACTTCCAATTTATTCTTTGCTAATTAATTAAATTGTCTCATTTCATTTTCATCTTACATGATATTAGTATAATGGCACAAAATTATTTTTTATATTACAGGATGAGTAAGAAATAATGACGTACTGGTAGAGTATTTTAACTAAATGGTAAGATAGGATCTAGATATAGATATTTGAGCCATAAGTTATTAATTATGTTGAGAATGGAAAGGATGTGTCCTAATGTTACTACATGTTGGACAGAAGACGTTTTACATTTTGAGAAGTACTTCCAAAGATTTACCTTCTAAGAAAAGACAAAATAATGTGTCCAATTTTTTAAGTTAACACTATTACGTATTTTTTAACCATTTTATATACAAACAATTTTATAAACATATAAAACGTAAAATTCCATGAAATAGTGTAAATATTCAGGCTTTGTATTTGAAGTTGAAGAAAGAAAAAGGAAAACAAAAAAAAAACAAAGGAAACGACTGAAATTTATAAATGTCACAGAACTATAAAACTTTTGTAAATCTCGAAGGATTTTTCACAAGTTATAATTTTCTTTTTTATTTCTATGTTTATTTTTTATTTTTTATTTTTTATTTTTTATATAGGAGATGCGTGATGATACTTCTAGTCTTAAATAATTGTTTTTTTGTTTTTTTTTTATTTCATTTTATTTTATTTATATGTATCTCATGCTGCATATGATTATTATTGATATTGTAAAAAAAAAAAGAAAAAAAAAAAGAAAACAGTATCATACACAAACAATAACTTGATTATTATGAAATAAGTGAAAAAATTTTGTCAAGAAGTAAAGATGATTTTGAATTAAAAAAAAAAAAGAAAAAAAAAACAAAGAAAGAAAGAAAGAAAAAAAAGTTAATGTGAAAATTTTATTATTCGCTGACGCGATAGATTTTAAAAATCATTATTATTAAATAAGATATTTAAAAAAAGAAAAAAGAAAATGAGTTAATACACACATACACACATACGCACATACACATATATTATCCTAAATGCAGAATGAAAGATATCGATTAATAATTCTGTTGTATTTATATATAAGATTATTATAATTACGATGATTTAACTTATATACCGATGAAACGAACGCGCAAAATAACACGTGCCATTGATAAAGCCAAGAGAAAGATAAACTTTCATTGACTAGTGATAATAAAAAAATAAAAAAAAATAAAAAAAAGAAAAAAAGAAGAAAGAAAGAAAGAAATAAATAATAATAATTATTATTATTATTAAACCCTGCAAAACAAATATTAATTAATATTTTAGCCAATACACACAATGATATTGGTATTAACAATGATTTTTCTAGAAAAATGCAATATAACATTTTTAATTAGAGAAAATTAAAATGAGAAATTTATAATTATCACAGAGAATGTTAAAAAAAAAAAAAGAAAAAAAAAGGAAAAAAAGAGGAGAAAAAGAAAAAGAAAGAAAGAAAGAAAGAAAGAAAGAAAGAAAGTAAGTTTTCGTCATGGAGTTGTCGTAAATTTTTGCACGTTTTTGCAACTTCGTAAGCGTACGCACACATACGAAATACGTTTTAAGAAAAAAATAAATAGTTAAGGAAGATATACGTATCAAGTATTAAATGATAATATTTAGTAACTTAATCATAAACAATAACAACAATGAACAACAATAAAAAGGAACATGAAAGATAGAGAAAAAGAGAAAAAACAATGGAATGATTTGATATCAGCTAATTACAGTTTTTTTTTTCTTGTACATCTCTAAAACGTGGTAAAATCGTAATTTTTATACACTTTGTATCTCGTAGCAATTGATTTATTTTTCAATGTATCAGAAAATCGAAAATATCTCGCGCGACATTTTCTTAGATATCATAATATATCAATAGATACAATGTATTTGAATAGACTCTTTTGATATACAAGAATTTTTCATATTGATGTGAGTCGTGAGTTGTTTGCTCTACATATATGTAAACGATATTATGGTGCTATAGTAACATTTGATAAATTCTAATTTATTATAGCCCTGAGTGAATTGCAATATTATCACAGCTATTGTCGAATACATACATACATACATACATACATGCATACATACATACATACATACATAAATACATACATACGTACGTACGTATGTATACTTTCGTATCGTCGAACTAATGAGTGCTTATAATTAAAAAAATAAATAAATAATAATAATAATAATAATAATAATAATAATAGAACATTAATAATTATATCTCAGAAATTACTTAGGGCACAGTATTTTATTCTAATTTTTTCCAAAAAGAAAAGAAAAAAAGACAAAAAAAAAATATTAAAGTCCAACGAGGTGCCAAAAGAAAATATTTCGTAATTAAAATTAAAAAATAACGGTCTAGTAATTATGTTTAAATTGACGATGCATTTACATATAAACACACATGCACACACATATTTACGCGCTATTTAAATTTACTATCCAATGTTTAGTAAAAGTGATGGTATATATATTTTTCTCTATCAATACGAGATTCATACTTTTTGTCCTATTTATATTTTTAGAGACTTAAGGAATTTTACACTCGACGATATCAAATTAAGAAAATAATTTTTTCAAATGAAAAGAAACTATACTTGTGTCGTCCATATTATAAGTAATTGAATCTTTTCTATTCTTCGCACGGAACCATCCATATTAAAAATCTCTGTAATGCTGAAAAATCGACTCGATTTAGTCAGAATGAATGAATTTTACTTTATTATTTTTCTATGCCATTATACTCTTTTCCTCATAATACCATATTATATCATATATTAATATAACTTAGATCTCTGTATCTCGATTGCTGCACAGCTTGTGTAAGAATTATATTTTCTCGTCAATGAAAACAACATTTCATTGTTTGTGTAGTATAAGCCTACTCTCACGGAAAATGAAGACTCGCATAAGCGTTTTTTGAATTCATATATAAAAAGCATTAAAAATAACAAAAAAAAAATATAATAATAATAATAATAATAATAATAATAATAATAATAATAATAATAATAAAACACAGAAACTTTATCGGTCGACCTTGTGCTATGTCCAATAGTTATTTAAGTAATTCTATCATGTAGTAACATACCTTTATATCGATCTTATACCTTATATGTATATCATCTATAAAACCTTTTTACCAAATATGTAAATTGCATTTTCGAATCCAACCATTTTTACGTCATGTCACGTCACAGTTTTTATATATATATATATACATATACATATATATATATATATATATAAAATTTATGTAATAAATTTTAAACTTCAGGAATCCTAATCACGCTTATTGCATCGACGAAAGGACCATAAAGTATGACGTGGATGTCTGCACGACCTTAACAAATAAAATAATGAATATATGTAGATGGTAATAAAATCATATCATATGGTTCATTTCTTTCATTTTCATTTGTAATTAATTAATTAACTAATTTAATATATTTTTACCATTGAGAAACTTTCTAAACAGAATATGAATATTTTCCCTGCTGTTAGATGAGAAGGTTTGAGGCTCCTTCGAATAACTAACAATAACATTTTACGTACTGCCATTGGTGCATCGTACCATAATCCACTATATCTATAAAAATTTATAAGTTTATTATTTTGTTCAAATAATTTGTATATTTAAATAATTAAAATAATATAGATAATATTAAATAATAACATATATATATATTTTTTTTTTTATTAGTATCAAAGATTAACAAATTTTATATGATAAAATAATTTTGTTTATAATTATATTAGTTAATTATTATTTATTTATTTATTTATTTATTTATTTATTATCGACAGTAATATTACCATCAAACATTTAAAAGTTTCCTCATTCTTTAAATAGATGGCATTTGCAAACTACATTATCGACAGAAATTAAAAAATCGCTTACCGTCAGAGATATGATAGTAAATAAATAATTATTATAATACACATATTATTAATAACATAATATATACAAAATAATATAATTTTTAACTTACGCTTTAAAACTAATGTCACTACTATGATCTATTAATCTTTGTCCGACAAAACTAATGCAATACATATGAAAAAGTTGGGCTCCTGTAAATGCAATAAACTTGAATACTTCTACTGATTTTCCCAACAATGCTGCCACCTATGATTTAAATACAAAAGAAAAAGGTGATCATATTTATTTTTTATAATTATTATTATTTTTTATTTACATTTATTTTTATTTCAATAATAAATACTAACACGCAAAAGAGAGACACTCAAGCAAATTATATTCATTCCTGTTATTAATAATGATGGCAATGAAAAATATGATTCCATTAGATCAGCGAATCTTAAAAATTACAAGAGCAAAATTATAATTATTTGTTTACACATATTTTGTTTATTTGAGAATATTTTTTTTTCTTTTATACTAACTCCACAGCTCTTTTGTGAGCATTAATAAAACATATGACATTGCGAGTACATTCTTTAGATTGATGATTCGAAGAAATTTTTTCAGTATTGTTTTCCTTCAACAAATGTTCTAAACGATATCTGAAAAGTACGATAAAATCTTTCTCTCACTTTTTATGTCATATTACTCGCTCTTTTTATTGTAAATTAATTTACGAGATTAGAACATTTTTCTCTTACCCAACAGACGAGAACAAACCGCAAACGTGCGAAGTAAAAATCAGAAAAATAGCATCGTTTGCGAGAAAACATGTTATACCAATCATAATAACCGAAGTCATATGGAAATAAATCGGATAAAAGTATTCTTGTGGATCAACAAAATATTCATTCATAAATACGTGTCTCAATGGACGAGATTCATTTATTGGAGAAATTAAATCAAAGATTTTTGGTAAAAATGATGTCAAAAAACTTAGAATAACTGTTGTGTAAATGTATACTAAACGAGAGAGAAAAAATTGAATATGTTTTATTATATATTCAATAATGTGATTAAGAAATCTTACTTATGTATCCTATTATATAAAATCTTCCTTCTTTAGCATACTTTTCCAATATAGTAATCTCTTCTTTGGATTTCCATATTTTCCATTCGTCTTCAATCTTATTTAAAAGTTTTCTTATCTGTAAATATAATTTATTAATAATATTAAAATAAAATAATTTTTCACAGAAAAAAAACTTGTGGTGACAAAATGACGAAGTTGATTTGAATTTCTGAAATTACATTTGAGCACATTTAAAAAATTTTCTTTCATATCAATCGATAAAAAATATTATTATTACTATTATATAATGATAGAACGATCAATTGACCTTATCACCAGCGAAATAACACGTGTGACACTTGATAGAAATAGTTGTCATAAGTGCTATTCCTGCGACAGCATCAGCCATGAATTCTAAAGCTCCTTTAGAAGTATATAACAGTAAAAACTGCAAGAATAATAATAATCAACGAAATCAGTTGATCTATCGAACAAAATAAATTCATATTATATTATATTGATTTGTAATATTATTATTACATATGTATGTGTGTGTGTGTGTGTATATATATATGCACTTACGATAAAAGATATTTATCATATTACAAGCTGACTTAAATTGACGTAAAAATTTATTTAAAATAAAATTAATAGTTTTATATATATATATATATATAAAACTATATATATATATTATATTATACTTACCTCAGTAGTAATAATAGAAGTAGTCAGAAAAGTAACAAAACACAATGAAAGTAAACGTACATTAGGATTTTGATTAGGCCACTGACCCACCATTAATAACAAAAGTTTACTAAGCCTATAGTAAGGATGATCGAAAAAATCCATAGGATTGTTAAAGAGGCGTGATACATTCTGAACGAAAGGAGAATGAGAAAAGTAACTGGTAAGAACCAGACGTATCTTAATAAAATATTTAAACCCTCCTTTTTCTATCTTCTTAAAGAAACGTATATGAAGTTGATAAGTCATAAGTAAGACAGATATTTGCAAATTTAATGATTCTTCTCTTTTCTTTCTTACGTCTCATCATTTTCTTCAACATGATGTGACATTTCTTTCTAAGTAGTTTTTAATAAGCACGTTGTTAGAAACACGTAATTATAGTCGTATATAGAGAATAGTCAATAATAAATTATAGGCAAGTTTCTTATATGTCTTTTTCTTTTTTCTTTTTTTCATTCTCTGGATGGATGGATTATGCTATTATTCCAGCATAGAATGAACTGTCAAATCGATCATTCTAACAATCTCTAATTAATGTATCTCATACAGGCGTATGAGATCGTTAGACAGCTTGTTCTAAAAATTTCAGTGTTGTCTAAAAGCGTTACTTAGCATTCAGTTATAGAAAAACAACCGTTAAGAAACGTGCTGTATAATTGGTGATAAATAATTATTCAAAACTATTTTATTAGCTGCTCATCGTCATACTAGAAATAAAATTTTGTTGTGAACTCTATTGGTGAAAGTATTTCCTAAAAAATCTCTAATATGAATATTAATACAAATGACAGTTCGTTTAATATCTTTCTCTTTTGTCTATTTTATATCTTTAACGCTATAATGTGACGTTGACAAAGTGATTTATATTAATTTATGATTTTTTATATTGATTAATGCATTTGAAGATATGCAATACTTCAGACACTGTCGATAATGTTATTACTACGAGCGCCATCTCTGAGTAAGCAATTTTTTTACTCCCGTAAAGTATGCAACCATCTCCTATAGACATGTATGACAGTGTTACATACTCTAAAGAGTAAAAGAAGTTTCTTACAGAAGGTGTTATAGTCAATAATATTACCGAAGGATATTGCATATCTTCAGGCGTGATAATTTATATTGATTATTATAAATAATTATATAAAATTGATAAATAAATTTAATGAATAAAGTAATTGAAAATGATCAACAGTGAATCTTGAATGGTGTCTAAAAGTTGGTGAAACAATGACATGAGGTACCAACGTACATATATCGTTTATTTACACAAGGTAGTTCGCTCTTTTTCAATATTATCTTTCATCTTCCTCCTTTTCTCTTCATTTTCTTATACAATGACAATGCCATGTGAAAATGCGTGTGTTTGCGTGCATGAAAATTCCTGCGTGAGTAAATAATGTCAGCGCGCATGGGTTTTTTTTTTTTCTCTAAAATCAAGTTATATCTCGCACTAAAATGTATATGTAATATGTATTTTATGTATGTATGTAGATATGTGTGGTCAGTTTAGCGTTTGATAAAAAATTTTCTTTTTTCTTTTTTTGTTTCCTATTTTTAGTGAAGAAAGGCTAGATGAATGGATGATTATTTATATACATACACACGCACATATATATATATATATATATATATATATATATATGTATGTATGTATATATTTCTTGTTTGGTTGTTTATCAACATGCATCATTATCTTCTTTGAACTTCGATCTTCGCATTTTTTTTTATCTCTTTCTGTTTTTCCTTTTCTTTTTATTACTTTGTCACATTTTGCTTATGAAGGAAGTAAATTTCGGGGATTCGTTTTGGACCGTTCATTGTTTTGTTAATTCTTCTCTTTTTTTTCGTCATAAATTTTTTTTTTTTTTCGTCGGACTTTTTATTAACGAGAGAACAACAGTTTTGAGTAGAAGTTAAATCGACTAGAACATTGGCTAGAGAATTAAAAAGATATCTTCCTCTCTCCACGGCCGAAGTATGTTTGTTTTTGTTTGTTTGTTTGTTTGTTTGTTTTTTTTTTTTAATTTTGTTTTTGTTGTTTTTTTTTTATATTTTTGTTTTTTTTTTTGTTTTTTTATTTATTTATTTGTTTCTTTTTAAGTTAAGTTAAGATAAGTTAAGGTAAGTTAAATATCTCTTTGTGGTTTTAAACGCAACATGAAGAGACAGAGACGGACATAAAGATAGATTGAGTAAAAGGTGTTAGATGGGTAGAGTGTAGGTGGGGGGGGGGAGAGGGATTGATTAAAGAGGTAGAACGTGTTCCTCTGTTTTTGTTTGTATGTGTACGTGTAATTTAAATGTTTAGATTAGAATGTAGATTAGGAGGAGACAAAAGGGAAAGAGTAATCTTTCTTGTTTGTATAAACGTTTGTTTGTGTCTTTTGTTATTTCGTAACTCTGTAGAGATATGTGTATGTATATGTCTGTGTCTGTGTCTGTGTCTGTGTCTGTGTATGTGTATGTATCATGTATACATGTACACAAAAATCCATACATAAGTCCAAGTCGGTGTATAGATTACTATTGCCGGCGCAGAGATCGTTTCATAACTGTTCTAGTCTAATTAGTCATAGATTATAGAGAGATAATTATACCAATAGTAAGAATAATAATGATAATCATAATAATTCTAACGACTCATTAGCGTCAATATAGGTACAATATAATGATTTTAGATTAGTTTTACTTTTGATAACTCTTCGATATTATTATATATGCCTTTTTCAATAATTTCCTGTCATTCTTTTTTTTTTTTTTTTTATTTTTGTTTTTGTTTTGTTTGTTTGCTTTTTTAATTTTCTCTTCCTCGGTTAACCGAAAGAAAGAAATAATAGCTAAAATAACTACTAGTGTAAAGAAACCTAAGTGTATACAATGTTTCCAAATTTAAGCACAGATTTTTAAATTAGTCGGCGCGTTCGGCACAGATTTCTTAATAATTAATAATTAATAATTAATAATTTATAGTTAATAATAATAATATATATATATATATATATATTTAGTAGAAATAGATAGAGAGAGAAAATGAAAAGATACATAAATAGAAGGAGATAGGTCAAAGTGTGTGTTTAGTGTGTTAAGAGAAAAGTTATCCTTAATGAATGTACTGTAACATAAGCAAAAAAAAAAAAAAAGGAAAAGAAAAATAGAAAAAAAATTTAATTTTTTGTTGTTTTTTCTGTTTAGCCCAACGTTTGACAATCGTATCAATTGATGTTATTTATCAAAAGTATTACGTCTTGCACATTTACATGTAATAGTTTGTGCTTTCTCTCTCTCTTTTTTTTTTTTGTTTTTTTTTTTTTATTACACGGCTCGATAAAATTAGAAGAGCTTTGTTAATTTCTTTCTTTTTCTTTCAGTTGTTATTGTTGTTGTTGTTGTTGTTGTTGTTATTATTGTTATTGTTGTTGTTATTATTATTATTGTTATTATTTTGTTGTTGCATGGTTGTTTTTAAACATTCAATGATAAGTACGAGATGAAAAGAATTTGTATATAATGTAATAACAATTACTTTTCTTTCTCTTTTTTTCTTTAATTTGTTTCTTCTTCTTTCTTTAATCTTTTAAGAAACTATCATACGTCTCTCTTTCTCTTTCTCTTTCTCTCTCTCTCTCTCTCTCTCTCTCTCTCTCTCTCTCTCTTTCTTTTTCATTTTTTCTTATTCTCTCTTTCTTTTTCTCGGATTTTGACAATGAAAATTACTTTGTCAAAGTTATCCCGTTAAAGGCGAATATTGGTACCATGCGAAAATTTGTTATTATTATTATAATTATTATTATAATTATTATTATTATTATTATTATTGTTGTTGTTGTTGTTATTATTACTATTATTATTATTATTATTATTATTATTATTATTATTATTATTATTATTATTATTATTATTATCATTATTGTTTTTAGCTTTCGTTTTACTCCTTTATGTTTTTTTTGTTTATAATTAATTTCCTTTTCTTTCTTTAAATCTAGGAAATCGTGTCTGATCGAAGACTGTAATCAACGGAACATTTGTTGTTGACTTTTTGGCATTATTCTTTTCTCTTTTCCTTTTATTTATTTATTTATTTATTTATTTGTTTTCTTCTTTTTTCTTTTTTTTTCTTTTTTAATCTTTCTCATCATATCCCTTCAAATAAATTTTGAAGCACCGTATAATTGTCACACCTACGACGAGAGAACGTGCTAATTTGAATTCATATAAAAATCGCTGCGCTCTTCCTCCCTTTTGGTTTCCTCCTACTTCTCCTCCTTCTCCTCCTCCTCCTCCCCCTTTAAAAATATTTACAAACGAACGAGATAATTATGTAATACGCATTTTTTCTTTTTTCTTTTCTTCTTCATTTTTTTCTTTTTTTCTTTTTTTCATTTTCTTTTTTTGTAACAGAACAAACATCCTATTCAGATATCATTTTGAAATTCTTTTTTTGTCGCGTATGAAATTGTCTCTTCTTGTTTCTTTTTTTCTTTCTTCAATTTGTAATTCTTTTGTTGTCGTTTTTTTTCTTCCAAGTTTTAGTTTCATTTTATCACTGTTCAGCGCATCGAGGAAGGATGAAAATCGTTTCGACGACGATATTTTATTTCTTTTGTTTTCTCTTTGTTTATTTTTGATTTTGTTTTTGTTTTATACTTAGAGCTGCACTCGATATGTTTCAGTTCGTTTATCAAACTTGTTCGTGTAAAACAAGTTATATAAATGATCATTTAAAAAAAGAAAAAAAGAGAAAGAATTTGACGTGATTTCAGTTCCTTCAATTTTTACATTTGTGAATCTCAATGTTTTTCAATTTTTTATGTGACTTTTGTAAATATTTCTGAAATAACGTACGTTATTATAACCTCATATGTGTTCTCATTAATGAGAATCATTGTTTTACATTAGTCCAATTGATAACAAGTATAGCTAATAATACTGATAATAATAATTAAATTAGAATATCATTCTTTACTCACTTTACACGTTCAAATTCGTACAAGTTAGACAAAAATATTTCTTTTAACATGAGGTAGAGATACAGTCAAAACAGCTCTATAGATAAATCTCGATGACATTGAAAGTTCATCGCGATTGAAAAATTTTTTATTAATTTTTTTCTTCGTATATCTTCTTCTTCATTTCTTTTATTTTTTTTTTCTGTACCTTTTTTTTTTTTTTTTTTTTTTATTAATTACATTCGAACGACAATTTTTTAGATCATGAAAAAGTTATAGTGACATATTAATAAATCGGAGATTTGTAAAAACGATTTTCCGTATCCTTCCTTGTGCAACTAATGTTTCCGGCGTATCACTATGCACTTTCAAACGATTTATCGAACTAAATAGAAACATTCGCTCTAATGTAGTACAATCATTACTGTGGCAATTCTTATTATATTATTTTTTTTCCTCTTTTTTTCTTATTATTTTTTTTTTCTTTTTCTTTTTCTTTTTCCTTTTTTTTTTTTTTTTACGTATAATCCTTGAAAATACCCACACATCAAACGCGTTCAAAGATTAACGTCCGCGTTTTAATGTAAACCTACATAACATTTATTTCTTTTGTAGAATATTTATAAGAGAGGACAAAAGAAACAACAAAAAGAATATATAGAATAGAGAAATATATACGTATCTACATATGTATTTCCTATTTTACACGTTCGATTATTTTATTTGTTTTTGTTCGTTTGTTGTTGTTATTATTATTGATGTTGTTAATTGAGAGAAAAAAAATCATTTTATCGAATTCTCATCTCATGCCAATTCGTCCTTCGTTAAGTAGAGTCTCGATTTCGATCGATAATATCTCTTTCAATCTATGTATGTCAGCTCTCTCTCTCTCTCCCCCCCTCTCTTTCCCCCTCTCTCTCTTTCTCTCGCTCCTCTTTCTTTTTGCAAGTATGTATTTTAAAGGCACGGGCCACATTTATTTATTTATTTAATTATTAATTTTATTTTATTTATTTATTTATTTAATTATCTTTCCTTTTCCATATTTGTAATCATCGACCAATACGTTGCCACATATCTCAGTATTCGTAATATTATATATATATATATATATATATATATATATATATATATATATATATATATATATATATATATTTATTGCATACACGTACACATATATATATATATACTTTTCCACGTTCACTGCTTCTGATGGTTAACAGCGACCATTCACAAAATCATTTTTATAATCTGAATATAGAGAAAGCTTGGCTGTCCTATTTATTCATATTTCTTATCCTCTGATTTTTTTTTTTTTCTTTTTTTCTTTTTTATTCTCATGTCATGAATTATTTTTAAAACTAGTACCATCGAAACTATTTTCTTTATCGATTCTTTCTCGCGAAAACTATGAAAAATGTTACTCCTCCAGTCTATATTTTTAACTTGTAATTAATTAATCAATTAATTAATTAATTAATTGTACAAATAGAGACATTATATCATTATTATCATCGTCATCATTGGAGAATATAGAATTCTTATTTATAAGATATTTATTGCCGTTTAGGAAATCATCCCACTTTCGAAAATTTCAGCTTCACTTTTCGCGGCGAACTATCGAAAATAAATTAAAAAAAGAGAAGAAAAAAAAAAAAGAAAAAGAAAAATAAATAGTAGAAAAGAAAATAAAAATAAATAAATAAATCAAACTAGAAAAATCGATGTAATTACAGATTTGCAATTGCTTTTTTTTTCTACTATTTATACGTATTATGTTTCGAGTAAAGAAGTACAGGACGATGCAGATAAGTTTTGTTTCTATTACGTTCTAATCGAAAATAATACGATCGTGTTATAATATGGACTAATTATTATAGTTTGCAAAAGCAAAGGTTAGCTAAAACAAAACTAAATAATAACGTCTATTGAAAATGTTTAGATTCGAAGAAGTTTAATTCTAATTTAATGATTGTTATAGAGGAATATAAGAATGGTCGTCCAACAGATAACAGCAAATCGTATAACCTAACAACTATGAAAGTATTCTTCCCGCATTAGAAAGTCGACGCTTCTTCTTTTTTTTTTTTGCACATTAGAGACAATTTTTCTTTGTTTCTTCTTTTTTTTTCTCTCTCTCTCTCTCTACCGAGAAGCTACGTTGCAATCGACCGAAGAAATTTTTTCTTCATAAATCATATCTTGTAATTCTCTGCATGATTCAATTTTTCCTTTTTTTTTGCTTCTTTTTTCTTTTTCTTAACATCATCGTACACCTTCCCTATCTCTCTTTCTTTTTTCTTTTTTTTTTATATTATAATAATAATATGTATGTATGTATGTATGTATGTACGTATGTATGTATATAGCACATTTTCTTGTAGTTACACGGACTCATTGAAAATTTTATTTTCATTTGAAAGGATCGGCGAAAAGTTTCCAAGTGATTTCAAACAAATCGATTGTATTCTTTCTCGAGACATTTCAGCGTCTAATTTTTCCCTTTATTTCTTTCTCCTTTCAGATCGTTCAAACAAACTACTAGAAGTTTGTAATTCTACAATCTGATAAAAAAAAAAAAAAAAAAAAAAAAAAAGAAAAAGAAACACAGAGAAAAGAAAAGAAAAAGGAAAAGATTAGCCTAAATGAATTTCGAAAAAGAATGTAAATTGAATTTTTAAAATTATCTAGAAACTTTTGACCAATCCAATTTGTATACGTATACTTACATATGTTGTCACAATGTCTGTTAATATTTAATGACGCATTTGGTGTACATTTTCGGGAAAATGTTTTTTTGAGTACTTCATAATTACAGAGTGCACATAATATATGAATATATATATATATACACACACACACATATATATATATATATATGCATCTGCTATATATACATATGTATATATTTTGCATAAGGTATGTGTATTTATAATTATACTCGTTCGTGACTTATCCTCTGAAGTTCATTTCTCAATGGACAGATGCAATCTTTTTTTTTTTCTCTCTCTATACCGATATCCAAAATAATGGATAAATCACGTGAGAAAATCTCAGTGTGTTTATATACGTGTAGATATTAAAAACAATTTCTCTCTCTCTCTCTCTCTCTCTCTCTCTCTCTCTTTCTCTCTCTCTTTCTTTCTTACTTTCATTCTTTCTTTTCTTTCTTCTATTCAAAAGATCTTCAATCGATCGTAACATTGCTATAAGTTAAAAACGTGGAATTTCATAATCAAACTGCGAGAAATCGAAATAGTTCCCGATCGATTAAAACATTTAATTAGGAAAATTCGCTGTACGGACGAAATTCTAAATCATTGTATAAGTTTAAAATACTGTACTATATTTATGTATTAGAAGTCCTGTCACCTGAGTTCTCTCTCTCTCTCTCTCTCTCTCTCTCTCTCTCTCTGTCTCTTTTTATTTCTCTCTATCTTTCTCTTTCTCTGTTTGTCCGTCCGTCCGTCCGTCCGTCCGTCCGTCCGTCTGTTTAGTTTTATTTACTTATAACGAAGGAACATTCCTCTAGACAAATATAAAGTTTACTGGCAGAATACTAAAAATGATAACTAGAACCAACTGGTGGCACCACCAAATTTGCCAGATAGACCACCGATACCCTTGCCAAACATACTGCCAACTTTGCCAACAACGTTAGAAGTTACGTTGCTAATATTCGCTACGTAATTTGCATCTTCTCCTCCCATCGTTTCCACGATCGTCACCTTTGTCTTTGGTCTTTCCACGTCTTCGTCGTTACCATTCTCGGAAAGTCCTCTGCGAGAATGTATTTTTTTTTTTTTTTGTTGATAAAAAAGAATTCGAGGAAAACAATTAAATTAAGAATGAATGATAAATTGCTTGTGAGCAGCCGATGGATTATGAAACGTGATCTAAATCATTGAAGATATTAAATGACATATTTTGTCTTTTTATATCTCCTCGCGTTTTTTAAAATTCT
This sequence comes from Vespa crabro, assembly GCF_910589235.1. NCBI lineage: Eukaryota > Metazoa > Arthropoda > Insecta > Hymenoptera > Vespidae > Vespa > Vespa crabro. The sequence continues at coordinate 3,349,897 of NC_060968.1, read as the reverse complement.
CGTAAGATTTGGAATATGTATTTACTTCTTTTTTTCTTTTGCTCTCATCGTTGTATAAAAAAAAAAAAAACAAAAGACGAAATATGACGTAGATCATTTTTATAATAATCGGCTTAAATGCATTAGCTGAATATTACATACTCTTCGTTCTGAGCGCTCATGGTTAAGGCACAAGTTGCTTCTTCCGTCTGCATCCTTTTGGATATAGTCTGATATGTCTTCGAGTTGAGCTTTTCCTCCATTACACCTTGAAGCTCAAAGTCCGAGTAGATCTTCTTGACGATGTGAGCGAGACAGGTACATTGATAAAGATGTAAACTATGATCGAGTCTCTCGGATAGCCACGTGCACAGCATTTGGATTTGTGCGGTGTACCATTGCTAAGGAAAAAAAGAATTTATGTATATCATAAAAAAAATAAGACATCTAGAGACATTGATGTCCATCTATAATTAATAATTTACCTCGAAGAAAGTCAAAATCCATAATTCGTCGAGTACTTTGCTACGAATCTGATCCATACAATTCCGTGTGAAATTAACGTAAGCTTGACCCATTTCCTTACCGCTTCCCGACACCTTCTACAAAATATCCCATAAAATATCTATGGCATTTTTGAAACTATCTACACTAAAGCCTTTTACGAATAAGAAAAAAAAAGGAAAAGAAGGAAAATTCATGCTACATCAATGCAATATTTAATTGACAAAAGAACAATGAACGACGTACCGTAAAGCTAAGGATAGAACCGATAAGAGATCCTTCATCGTAACGAGATAACTTGGACAATGTTGTTTCCAAAACTGTAACTAATTTATTAATCATTCCCTGATTCATTGCGGCTGAAGTTTTTTCTAACAGATCATCGATCTTTGAATGATATTGATGCTGGAAAAAAGTAAGAGAAAAAATAATAATAATAATAATAATAATAATAATAATAATAATAATAGAGAATTTAAAAAAAAAATTTTAAATAAACATTTATAAATAAATCGATCGCATACCACGTCGACACCATCGACAGTGCAAAGTTTGAAACTCTGATTCTTTGCATCCAAAATAACATTCACCATAGCACACATTTCCGATGGTATTATATAATCGGTCGATGTAAACGTCACACCCTTTTTAAGCCATTGCTGAAAAGCCGTGTCTGTCCTCTGTATGCACGATTCTATCATATCACAGGCCATAAGTTTCAATCGTTGCTCTAAGTGTTGACGAAATTCTTGATCTGGCCAATGTAAGCCACCGATAAACGATTGCAAAGCATCGAGCTTCCAGAAAAGATCTTCGGAGGTTGCACAACCGTTTCCTTTTATCTCCCAACGTTCTTTTTCGAATCCTTTGTGAATGGACTGGGCGATTGATGTTTCCATTAAATCAACGTATCGTACAACCAAAGGAGCAAACGTGTCACGCAAATGTTGATGAAACCTTCCATTTTTCAAGTTGTCTGAAAATTTTTTTTTAAATAAATCAAATAATAAGATTTATAATTATATAATATTCAATTGTATTTCAGTTTAACTCACCGTCTGTTCTAAGGTAATCATTCAAAATCTGGAACAGTGGGAAACTGTCCCAGGTATCAGGTGGTTGCTCAGCCAAGACCTTATCCATGTCGACAGCAAAAAGCGACCAAAAGATCTCGGCGTGCTCCACCATGAGATCGCTAAACCAGGCGAACGCCTGCGGTACAGTATAGTAGGAGCAGATCGTGAAAATATTGGACGTCACACATATACGGTGGGCACTTTTTTTCTAGCTCAGAGCAGTGGGATCGCTACCCTGAGCACAGAGTCCTCGAGGACCCAGAAGACACTACTTCTACTTTATGTGTACGTCGTGAGAATATATCGAGTGTTGTGAATGAATTTTATTCTTATGAAAAAAAAGGAACATAAAATAAACAATAATTATTATTTTACTTCAGTTAAAAATTCCTCGCGATTATGATAATGAAAAAATGATCAACGCGTTTTGTCTTCTGAGGAGGCTGCGGACCCTTACCAAGTCCGTATTTGAAGCATGCTACCCTCTCTCTCGAGAACTCCGAAAATGGACACTCAGTTCTAGAAACCCAACTAATACCTCCGAATAATGCTCTTCATTTTGTTGGAGGAGATCGACGCACAATTCGGCAAGATGTATCAAATCCTCCAACTTTTTGCTAGGAGGAACGCAAACTTCGCCACTGAAATCATCTTCGATTTTAGCCTCCGCCGATAGCTTTGTATAATTCACAAAAGCTGCCGTTTTTAAACATGATTTGATCAAGCCCTTAACTTCTTCTTGGGGAACTGGTGTTACGCTATCCTTCATTAAGACACGTTCCAAAAGAGATAGAGTAGACTTCAGAGCACCTTCTGGTCGTCCAAATGGAAAGCTATATCTGCACGATTCATACAATTTATTTGTTTATTCATTTTATTTATTTTTAAATATATTATGTGGCTAAAATATTTTCAAAGATATGTCAAAATTATTATTATTACCTGAAATGTTTAATTTGTATTTCAAGGATTTCCCTAAGTCTCTCTTTGACCTCCTGAAATTTATCTTTCTCCTCGTGAGTAATCGAACCAACACCATCCGTGGTGTTACCATAAACGTGAGTAGCGCAAAAAGCAAAACTGAAGTGTAGCAACGTTGGATCTATCATAAGTCCACGATCAACTCTGTCTAGAAGATCGTGTAAGTAGCAAAGATGACGGAAGCAACCACGTACACCATATCTATAACAATTAATGAATACGGTAATCTAACGATTTTTCACTGATCATAATTTTTTAGATATAATTCCGTTATATTATTATTTCGTTTCGAAATATTATTTATATATAACATACAAATAAATATAATCATTACGCCTGGAGATATGCAATACTCGAAACGCTATCGTTAATGTTGCTTACCAGCGCCATCTACCAGTAAATTCTTTTATCCCTTACAGCAGACAACCATGTTCGTCATATACATATGACGGTGTTGCATATATCGAGGGGTAAAAAAAGTTTTTTTTTTTTATTAATAGATGGCACTTGCAAACAACATTATCTGCAGTATCTGGAGAGTTGCATACTTTAAGGCATCACATTAATAAGATAAATAATTAATTTTTGCGCATAGTTACGCTATAACACATCTTCTAATCATAATGAAATAATCGCTAATTCTTTTTTACAGAGTAGTGTTTTATGATGTTTATAACATTACCTAGCACAATACTCATCGAGTACAAAAACTTGACCAGGAGAGAACCAACCCAAGGAGCAATAAGGATCGTTCAGTCTGTAGTCCAGGATTAAATTCTGTAGAAATTTGAAAAGTGCATGATGATCGAATTTACATGGATCTGCACTAATGTAGTCTTCCATTCCGTGTTTCTTAGCTCTGTCAGCATCTCCTTGAATCTTGCTAATCGTTGAATTCTTGTCTGCCACGGATACCGGTGGTGTTGGCTTATGCGACTGTCCTGTCGCTCTGTACATAGCCATTACCCATAAATGGCATTCATTTTCGTCATCCGAGGCATAGACTATATTGTCACCTTCACGTACCGCGTTGAAAAAGAACCTGTCGAGTACATGTAATGCATGACCAGAGTTTTTTATTTTTTTTAAAGGACTAGCATCAACCTATCCACAGCACTCCATTTCTGAAATCGCATTGCTTTCAATGAAATCTTAAAAGAAACGTCTTATTTATCATAATCAATCTGTGCACTTGTTCGTGTGTTCGTTCTATCTATACACCCATCTATATATGTATATATATATATATATATATATATATACATTAAACTATCGGATCTACTAAGAAGCACAACTTCTAGGTCGAATCGAGTCTTAAATTAGCCGAATCTCTTATGGAATTCGGAGAATTCTAAAATATCTGGATAATCTATGGAAAATCCAATAATTTGAATTACATTCGAATCCCAAACAGTTCGACGAGCGAGTCATGGCTTTTGAAACTCGAGTCGATCTAAAAGCGTTGACAAAATTCTTTGCCTTTACTTTTTCTACAATTTTATTAATTGTAGAAAATAAAGAAAAAGAAAAAAGAAAAGAAGAAACAGCAAATTTTTTACTACAGTTGTAAAGAGTCATTGTGATCATGCCTAATAAAAGGATGTACAGATAGTATTCTAATTGTGAAGATATTAACAAAGTGCTCTTAATATGTTTATGCATCACTGATTGCCGTTGATCGTTGAGAAACTACATAAATTATACTAACAGCATGCCACTACGGCGTTAGGTATCTCCTTTTAAGTTTTTTTTTCTTTTTTTTTTTTTTTTTTTCGGAAATTTACCTTCCGCCTTCTAAATCCATGCCGACCATGAGATTAGCGGAAATAGCTTCGATATAGTCCACGGTATAGCCATCGAGCTGCATCATTTCCGACGGCTCGCTTTTCTTTTCTTTATACGAGCACATCGCAAATGTGTACTGCGAGACTTGGACCAACACAAAATATCGCTTCTTCCATTTTTTCCATACAGACTTGCCCTGAGCGTAAAGATAACCACAGTGTTTCATGTTCAATGGCTTATCCATTCGACAAGCTATCTTCATACGGAGATCTTGATCGGGATTATTCTTTGGTACCCTCATTCGATGCCATTCTGGTACCTTGCACGAAAGTGGAGTTGGCCTTAATACAACCTTTCCCAATTCCTTATCCTCCAAAGCCAATACAGCTGGATTTTCGGTGTAAAGTCTAACTTTCACTACGGGGAGAGGATGCATCGTGGTAAAATCGCCTTGAGTATCCCACCTAACAACATTAAAAGAAAAGAAAAAAAAAAAAGGAATAAAAAAAAAAAGATGTCAGAATCCTTTTCTTTTGTCCATCCATTCTCACGTCCTTCTTAAAATAATTTCAATAATAACATTTACTCACATTGGTTTGGACGCTTCAGCTTGATCAGTCTGTAACTTCTCGCTACCCTCCACTTGCATAGTGCAATAAACTATTTTATTGGGTGCTAGACTCTTTAGGCCTTTGACCTCCATAACAACTACTTCCAATTGGAAAGTCAGGCCGACGTCTATTTTTGACAGCTGGGGATCGGAATCAGCGGAGTCGCCCTCCAGTTTAGCGAGGGAACCCTGACCGCGGCAGCGGGAGCGCTCACCACGATAGTTGTAGCGCTTCAGCTTCTGCAGCCCGTATTTGCTGTCTATCGAACCCTTGGAGACCGGTAACGACTCCAAATTAGCCATTAGCAGGTTGATAGACGACTTGAGTTCCTCGATGTAGAGCGACTCCATCTCTTTCAGGAGGAACCTCGGCATGAGCTTGCGGTTCTATAGGAGAAGGATTGCTAGATGTTCTTTAGACTTACAGAAGAGGAATATAGACAAAGGAAATATAAAAAGAGACAAATAGAAAAAGAAAGAGAGAGAGAGAGAGAGAGAGACAAAGAGAGAAAGAAAGAGATAGTAAAAGAGTAAGAGTAAGAGAAAGAAAAAGAAATAGAAAAACTTGTGTCCCAATGCAAGCCTTTTAATAGGATTAACTGGACGACATAAAAGCGAAAATAAAATAAAAGAAATAAAATACCTTCTCCATTTCGTTGACTTTTTGTATGCGACCGTCCAGCTCCCTCCTGATGGCGGCAGCCTGTTCATCGGCTGAGTCCAACAGGAGGGCGTTGAACAGAAGCTGATGTTCAAACTTCTTAATTCCAAGGATTTGCTGAAACATGTCGTACAACTGCTCCTTCGACAATATCAATTCCGAATTCAAAGACTGCTGTTGCATCCTGGAAGGCCTTTTTGTGTCTTCATCACCTGTCCCCTTGATAATACAATCGAATTTGGCCAACCAGGACGTAAGCACAGTCTCTTTGCTCAGCCCATCGATTTCCGGGAGGCTTCGAACACGTTTTTCAATGTTCTTCTTAAATACCTCACGGAAGTCGAGTTGGGAACAAGCACCACTTTGTACCATTTGAACTACTCTGTCTGATTTTAGAAATACGTCGAAGTAATTCTGTATAGCATTGCGGAAAGCCTCGTCGGCCATTATCTGCGTTTCACCTTTCAAGAATCCCTGAAAATCAAAACGTTTAATAAAATTTTTTAAAGCCCATACTCTTTTTCATTTCTTTATTTTTCTTTTTCTTTTTTTTTTTTTTTGTTGTCTAGTTTGTTTCATTAACCAAATTTAATTAGAAGGATCTCGTTAACCTATTAACCTAGTCCCTCAGTTAAGTTTTCCTTTGAATAATAATGTTCTCCCTTGAATAATAACGTTCTCCATACATCATTAAAATTACTAAAGTGTTACTCTTGAGAAAAATTTTTACTAAATTATCTTACCAATTGGTAAAACGTGCTAAACACGGAGACCTCATTTTGTTTAATTGAATTTTCTAGTTCCAATGTCAATATAATAAAATGACATCGTGTATATGCGGAAATCCGTTCCCCGTGATGACATGAAAATTTATTGTCGATAATAACGAATTATATACATATGTATATTCGAGCAAATAGGAACTAATATGATTAGGGCCTCATCAGAGCAATTATTGACGACCATCGGCGCGACCGTAGATAATTTAAAGCAGGGTATCACATCGATTTATCAGAGAGTGTATAACGAAGGTGAAGGTTATACACGAATCAACTGTAAGACCCCGCGTGTAAGGCTTCTTGAAATTACCGTTTCCTTTAAAAGGTTTCTAACACATCTCGATATTATAAATTTAACACCTGTTAATTATATAGATATACATACGTATCTAACATTACGACATTAAAATTGTAAAATTGTTTTTTAACTTTACAATTATTTTGTTGATTTCAACAACATATATATATATATATATATATATATATATATATATATATACATACAAACATTTCATTTAACTAAAAACGTATTCGTGTTTCAGATCAATTGACAAGAGATACCCGATTTACCTGAAAGCGAGAGCAGATTGTTTCGAGTTGTTGCTTCGTTACTTTCATTTGCCTACGTGTCATATCCATCGGTTGTTTCGCGTTGAATGGGTAAGCAATACATCGTGAAATAAAAACGTACAGTTGTATCCTAGTCTTTCGTTCTTCTTCTTCTCTTTCTTGTTTATCCTAAAAGACCGATCAAATTTATTCAAATAATATAAAACTATTACGAATGATTAAAACGTAACAACTTGCAATTGTTCGAATGAAACATAGAGAGAAAATAAAAAAGAAAAATAAATAAAAACTAAGTTATCGGCAAGTATTCAAAGTCAATAATAATATACTTGCATATTTATGTTAGAAACAATCAAGGATTACAACTGTAGATATTTCTTAGATTAAATGAAACATAAGAAAAAAAAAAAAAATAAAATAAGCATATAGCTTCGGCTGGTGGTTGGTCAAAGTCAATGATAAAACAGATACCTGCAAATCCACTTCAGTTTTTTCACTGGCAACAGACGGTGAAGGGCTGGTTGGTCTTTGAGAATAATTTGTAGCATCTTGAGTTGCGCTCATAGACGGTGACAAAGAATTTCTTGCACTTGTAATACTTGGTACGTCGAGAGCGGAGCCAGAATCTTGTGAGAGCGTGCCGGTAGTACGAGCTGGGCCATGAGTCCCAATACCACCGGCTGGACCGACGTGGTTCGAGCCACCAGGAGACGCGGTGATGCCCGATGCGAGCGAACCAACGCTCCCAGAAACTGTACCACTTCCAGGACCACCAGCAGGATGGTGGTGGGAACCGTGGGAGCTTCCGCTACCTCCACGGCCACCGCCGCCACCTCCATGGTGAGTACTCTGGTCCTCTTCACTCTCCTCCTCCGATGAACTTGGATCTATCATCTTTTATATATGTTAGGCCTTCTCCCAAGGCCCAAACGCTTCACCGAGCGGTCCTCGACCTCCCAATATGGAGGAGGTCCAGCCGCTTCACTTGATCACGGATCCGTCTTGCTGAACAAAATTATCCTTAATTCCTCTTCCTTTCACCTTATTCCTTCTTCTTTCTACAAATCATATTAATATTTTTATATCGTCAAATTGTTCAATATTCTTCCTTCATGCTTCAATTAGATACGATTCATTTGTTAAAAAATCAAACAATTATCGCACTTTATCAAGCTATACAATTTAATTCAGTTTTCCTTTAATAATTCTCTTGTCTCGTGAATTTGTAAAAGAGGGCAAAGGAATGTTAACAAATTCACGTTGTTTATTTCATAGGAACGAGCTTAGAATCGTCTCGCTATATATTCGTCTTTTACTACTCAAAAGAACACGTCCTCCATCATCATCGTACACGACCATCCCACTCTTTTGAAAAGCTTTAAGGTTTCAAGGGGAACTGAACAGCTTTTGAACGACGCATATATATATATATATATATATATATGTGTGTATATATATATATATATATATATATATATATATATATACACATCTCGACTGTAATATTTCACTCTCTCGGAAAGCTTTTTCAGATTGCAGAGTGATACGAAGTAAGTGGAAATATCGATAATAAGTCAGACATGCCGAAGAAAAGATTTCTTCTTTCAAAAGAAAAAAAAAGAAAAGAAAGAGATAGGAAATAAAAAATAAATAAATAAATACAAAAAAAGGTAAAAAAAAACCAAAAAGGGAACTGATACATATATGAATTAATATGAAATTTCTTTGTGATATTCTAAAATGAAATCATTTCAACAACGATGGCACGTTTGTTAAATGTGTCTGATAAGCATTTGGTATACCTTTAGTACTATAGAAATGAGCTCGTGTGAATACCACAACAAGACTACAAAACGATGAACGCGCATACGGGCGTGTTAATATCTAACCCAGAAATGCAAATGTTTCCGCCGCAACGTTGATACCGATTGTCATTCCAAGCACGGAAAGTGAATATACATAGCGAATACATGTTTATGTGTATTTATATATATATATGTATAAAGGTTCAAGCTATTATGTATTACTCATCATTTGTCACGTAAGCATTAGAAAAAAAAAAAATTAGAAAAAGAAAGAAAAAATACGATTACTCTTTTCTATTAGGATATAATATGTATCATCGTATTCATTCGTATAAATTAATTTCTAAAATTTGCAAAATTTTAATTATTCATGTCTCAAATATTCAGATATATAATATATAAAATATAATCTAATATACAATCAGCATATATTTATATACGATCTTTTAGAAAAATACTAAAAAGAAAAATATTAAAACTATAGACATCATCAATTATCGAATTAAAATAATTTCATTGATTAATCCATTGATTGAATGAAATCGTTAAAGGAAAGTAAATTGATATATAGCAAGATTGAGTTCAATTTATTAAATTAAAACGACTATGATAATGTTATATATATATATATATATATATATGGATTGTACATAAATTAGATAACATCATTCAGAAAAGGGAAGAACGGTCGATCTAATTAAATCCAAAGACATACTTTCAGGCACACATCCTTTATCATAGTACACGTCTCGAAAATTTGAACATTATTTACACTCTACGTTCCCTAAGAGAGAGAAAGAGAGAGAGAGAGAGAGCCCTCAAAGTAATCGTTTTAGTGCATTATTAATGCAAGACCGGCACATACAGAGTAAAGTTGCCTTTTACTTCCAATGTACAGAGCTTTGATCGAAATTTGTCTTCGTCTTTATTCGATCAGATCAGACTATGAACATTATATAACGCACGATTAAATATTATTATTTAAAATTTTTCCACATAATAACTATTTATATATAATACTACGACCATGATTCGTAATAAAATAAAATTCCAATATAAAATATATATATATATATATATATATATATATATAGATAATTTTTCCAAAAATATACCGTGTATTCTATCGTTCAGAAAAATTATTGCAATATTGACTTAATCAAATATATGCAAAATCTGTTTGATGTTCGATGTATTATATAGAAAAAAAAAAAAAAAAAAAAGAAAAAAAGAAAGTGTTACATATGTTACGTATAACGAGCATGATGGATAATTTATCAAATAGCAAAAAATACAAAAGAAATGCACGTGAACGGTGTTTGTTGGAACATCGATTTACGGAAAATACGACGTAAAACTTAATTGAAATATTCTATGAACTTGCGCGCATAATTCCTACACAGTTTTGTGAGTATATACACACATAAATATTATGTTAAAGTAAATGAAAATTTGACTTCGTATTTGAATCAGATGTTAAGCGTTATTTTTAATTAACGTCGAACCAAATGAACGAAATACTCTTTCATGTTATATCGACAAATTTTTATACTTTTTTTTTTTTTGTTGTATAGGTATAATCCTTACAGATTGAAACGAAGATAATCCGTTCGTTAAACAAACGATTCATCGATGACGCTTTTATAATCTTTATTAACGTTTTTCTTTTTTATTTTAATTCTTTAAATAATACAAATCTCTCACATAAGTCTCGTTAAATCGATGAATAATAGATTTAAAGTGCACAACGATTACTATAATCAAATTCGTCGATTTATTTATTACGCTATATTCAAACATATTCGACAATTAAATAAACAAGAATTTATCTGATTCGATTCGTTCGAGAAACAATCGTGATTATATGATTACGTATCTTCATATTTTTATATAATAATTCAATGAATAATGAAAGAAAAAAAGAGAACAGCAATAAAAAAAAAAAAAAAAATAGGAAGCTTGATAATAAATAAAAAGTTCTTTCAATGGTATATGAGATTGAAATTTTTTCGTGAAAAATTCAAGGAAAATTATTTTCCATTGAGTGAATGTATCCCTCTTTCTCTCTTACTTCTACTCTCCATGGACGATCTCGTAAATGTGAAAAATACATGTTCTTGTGAATGCAAAACTTTTGTGCTCGTATGTATGTATGTGTGTGTGTGAATGCAAGAGTGCATCCAACTATAAGAGAAAAAGATTTGTCATCTGCATAGAATATTTATATATATATATATATATATATATATAGACCATACACATGCATATATATGTATATATATATATATACACGTGCGCGCAGAGCTTTATCTTTTTCTTACACAATGTAGAGGTACGAGAATGAAAAATTCCGGATCAACAAAAATAAGGATATGGAAATCCCTGAATTCGCAGAATTCATCATAGATAAATTGATAAATACATCTAATCACTAAAAATGCAACAATACAGTTTTCAAAGGAATCTATTCATACATTTACTATCTTGCAATCTTTCTTACTAACATGGTACAAATATTTGTGTGTGTGTGTGTGTGTGTAGTTTGTGTGTGTGTAGTTTGTGTGGGTGAAAGTGTACGCACTTTACGTTACCTAATCAATGAACGATGTAGGAAGACTCATAAAGGTCATAGTAGAACGAGCTTATCTTCCTACTCGAACCTAAATGTGCGTAAAAACATGAGAAGAGGTATAAAGATTGAAACAAAGAAATTAATATAACATTTGTAAAAAGTCATTACTAACGCACAAAGAAATATTTAATAATTTTTAAAATTTATATTAATATCCGAATTAATGAACAAATCAAAGTGAGAAAAATTGTACAATAATGTGAATCAATTAAAAAGAAAAGATATGTATTGATATATATGATTTTTATAATAACAAATTTATTCGAGTGAAATTTTAAAAGTTTGTTAAATTTCAAAGGACTTGCTCAGGACGAGTCTGATAAAATCTCAGTCGTATTTAAGCCCGGCCCAATTAATCTTTATGAATTTTTCATAGGGCTCTCGACACGCGAAAACCGTCTAGACGACTTGATTTTGATTTAAATACAATAGTGAATTAAATAAGTCTTAAGTAATAATTCCAAGTTGATAATATTTATTTTGTCATCTTTATTTTCAAGTTTATTTGTTAATTAATAATTTTTGTTAATTATGAATAACATTTAATATTATATTTCTATTTGTTTTAATCTATTAACGGAATGAAAAGTGTCACGTTAATTTTATAAATTATTTAACAAATTAATATTGTACGATTTTCTATTCCAAACATGTATATTTATCTGCATTCCTTTTAATATCTTTTTAATAATTATTATTATTATATTATCTTTCATCTATATATATATATATATATATTTTTTTTTTTTTATATATATAATTATTATCAATCATCTCTGAATTTTTATATTATTTTTATTCAATATAAACCACGTTAATAAAAATTTTCAGGTATGAGTTAACAATAAAGAGTAGTATAAACTACGCTTTAATTCTTTCCATTATATCTCTTCTAACTTTTGTTAGAAGCTTCTTTCTACGTTCCGCATTACAAACCTGTTTAATATTAATGATTGCTGTCTGTGGTTGGAGATTTCAAAGAAGAAAAAGAAAGAGAAGAAAAAGTAAGAAAAGAAAAATAGAAAAAGAAAAAGTTTTTGTTGGAACTACATTAACTCAAACGTCAGACACTAAAGGAGGCTAATCGACGTGAGAAAAATGAACTTTGAGGTCGTTCTAGCAATTATTTATGCGATTATATAGTATGAGACAATAACGTTTTTATATAAAAGATTTATTTTTCAATGAAATTTTCATTTCTCTCTCTCTCTCTCTCTCTCTCTTTCTCTCTCTCTCTTCGTCTCTGTGTCGCAAAAAAGAGTTCAGAAGAGATAACAAATAATATCGATTGGCAGCGGCCTATTTAACTGGACAAACAAGGTAATCCAGATTATCGACGTTCTTGTTTAAACGTTGGCATTTAAAAGATCTTAAAAAAAGAAAAAAGAAAAATAATATTTAATCTAACAATGTTGAAGTACATATATCTCTACCACAAACACGATAAAGCTTTTCCTGTTGTAACATGAATGACGAAGCCACCGACCGCTAGTGTTCCATTCAGCTGGACGGATAACAGAACCAGTTCAAACGAAGCTCTAGATTGCTCGGAACGATATTGTATCTTGCAAATTTTTCTCAGTTCGTTTGTAATCAACGATAAAAAAAAAAAAAGAAGAATAAAGAAGGAAACAAAAAATTTTTACGAGAAATTTCATGAAAGTCGTCGAATATATAATAAAGTAAAAAAAAAGAAAGAAAGAAAGAGAGAGTAATCCATCATCAGCGCTTTGGGAAACGTGTCCTCATTTCCGTAATTTTGAGCTCTACTTTTAACAGAGCAGAGCTTCCGCATTCAGAGTATTTCTCTCTCTCTCTCTCTCTCTCTCTCTCTCTCTCTCTCTCTCTCTCTCATTTTTTCTTTTCTTTTATT